>NC_079165.1:10143031-10265531 GCF_947568905.1 Ostrea edulis
TCAACAAAACGTTTAATGAAGTTCACTTAAAAGGCTGATGGCGGTGTCCTATTACGTTACGTTTATTAAAGGACACATCTCGTGTTTTTAAACTTTTTAATTTTTTCAGCAAAATTAATTCATTTCATGCCTAAAACTACTTTACATGTGTTTTAAAAGAAACAGTTTGCGTAGTTTTCGAGTTTGATTGCGATGAAATTCAAATCTTGCGATATGCATATTTTCTTCGATATTTTACGCGCCATTATCTGTGACGTCATATGCGACCTCGAGCGAGAAGATTTGAAAACATTTGTTAGCCATTTCATAAACAGATTAGATTTAATTGACAAACAAACAATTATCACATTAACGGCTTGTAAATAACACTGCATTGGGGTGTTGTGTGCCGTTTAAGGGTGTACTTGCTGTCAGTAGAGATTATTTGGACTGTGTTTTTTTTCAATTTTCGAAGGAAGGTATGAGGGACAAGACGTGAAAATTTTTTGTTGGCACAACGACTTTGCCATTAAAAAAAAACCCAGTAGAATTTGTCCCTATACTTTTTCAAACAAGCTCTTGGACAAAGACGTATATAAACTGCGAGAAAATGGTTCTATCGAAGCTTCGCACTGTTACATATAGGCCTACCGCATATGCTTTCCGTTCTGCTCTCAAATTCAATACACACTCGCACCAACTGACCTTCACCTTGTAACACCATATAGGCAGAACTTTGCTAGCAGTGTCTACCAACTGGTAGTTTTAAAAAAGAAATTTAAAGATAAAAGATAATAGAACTTTCAATTATAAATAATAAAATATGATATTTCCCAACTTTGAATTGAATTATAATGCTTTCATTTTTTTTTTTAAAGGAACGCGTACGTGTTTACAACAACAGCACGCCGCGCTCCCACTTCCTAAGTAACAATGTGTAGATAACAAAAAATAATGATTAATAAAATTGAGCTTGAATAAAATAATTTAAAAGTATTGTGATTTTCACAATAACTTTGATCATTTTTATTATATTTCCCCCCCCGAAATGCACCCGTGACGGTAGGCCTAGTTGTCAATGCTACATGTACGTAATCGTATTATAATTTAGGCCTATCTAACTTCTCCAAAAATAAATTTAATAATAATTGCTCTGTTTATTTTAGAAAAGCAACAACGCTAATTACAGTTGTTTACAGAAATGGCATTACCAAATAGTGTTTAGACAGTGATCCCATGTAAACATTATTTACTCGCAAATTTATGCAGATTTCATACTCGCTTTCCTCGCTACATTTGGGTCGCTATTTGTATGCACTGGTGGCTAAAAGATATAAGACTCGGGGAATTTGTCAACATCGAAATAAATGTTATCCATGGTAAATAAATTAGGCCCCTAAAACCCGAGTTTTAAAAAATATCTAACACTACTATTACAACAAGTTGATCGACGAAGGTCGCATATGACGTCACTGTACCACGTGACTACCTATCTAATTAACTAGGCTTTTTGAAATCGGGGCTTAGATTTAAGTCCATATTGTGGCTAATTATCGCAATACTTCAGTGAACAAACTATTACAATTAATTTCTATAAGCATAAGGAAGACAAAATGCATATAATTCTGTATACTTTGAAAACACGAGATGTGTCCTTTAAGACTGGTATCGGATCGATCCCGGCGACCGCGTCACTTCAAAGATGAACATACGTAGTGAATTTTCCTAAGTTCTCAGATCTAGAAACAAATGTCACATACCATACTTTAGGTGGTGGGAATATGACGTCATTGAACGGAAAACATGTTTTCTACAACCAAAAACGGGTCAGACGCATAATATTGAAGCACTGAAGATGTATTTCATTACAATGAAAGGAAATCAATCTGAATGTTTGATAAACGATAAACTCGCAACACAACTTTATGACAAACGGGATGATTTCAGTTTTTCAATCGTCAAATTCCAATATTTATATAGCAATATTCCATTATCACCAGCATATGGTGTTTACAGCTCTCAATTGATTCGATGCAAAAGAACATTGTCAAAGATTATGTTCAATAATGATTTTATCGATTATTCATGACTATTTCGTACAGTCTCTGGACTTGCATAGAATATACACAAAGGTGATTTTATCGATTAGTTTTTTTTAGCTCTTCTGAGCCGAAGACTCAAAGAGCTAATGCTATGGCCATTTGTGCGGTGTGCGCAAACTTTTTAGAAAAAGGGCTATAACTAAAATACAAACAAAAGTAGTGGTTGCTAAAAAATCTTCTTCTCAAGAACGACTGGGCAGATTATCACCAAACTTACACATAAGGATGAGGATATGTTGTAGATTAAAAATTGTTCAAGGCATTACCCTGGGGCAAAGGGCGTCGTCTCAAAGTCACTTCAAAGTTGACCTAAATTTATATTTCCTTAAATCTTTGATATTTTAGTCATTATAAGGACAAGGATCATCAAATTTTGACAGTTGATGCATCTTAGGACCTTGTGTCAAGTTGTCTCAAAAGTAGGTCACGATGACCTACTTTTTGAATTTTGCAGGTATTTATTTTAAAATTAATTTTGATGCATATCTTGGACACTTTGAAACCTATGATCATCAAAACTTGTCAGTTGGTGGATCATGGGACCTTGAAATGCGTCAACTGAAAAATAGATCACCGTGACCTACTTTCTGAATTTTATGGCTTATCATTTATAGATATATTTTAAGTTGTTATTTCAAATACCGAGAGGTTTAGAATCATCAAATCTTGTAAGTTGATGCATCTTGAGGCCTTGAAACATATTTTTTTTAAAAAGTAGGTCACAGTGACCTACTTTTTGAATTTTGCAGATATTCAAATTTCACATTTTCAATTTTAGATGCATATTTTGGGCACTGTAAAACCTAGGATCATCAAACTTTGTCAGTTGATGCGTCTTCAGTCTTCGGTTTGTGTCGACCAAAAAGTAGGTCACCGTGACCTACTTTTGGTATTTGACAGCTAAATTACTATATTTCAGACACTATTGACCTACAATCATCAAACTTTGTCAGTTGATGCATCTTGAGTCTTCGGAGTGTATCGACCAAAAAGTAGGTCACTGTGACCTACTTTTGGCATTTGACAGTTATATTTATATATTTCAGTCACTAATTTGACCTACAATCATCAAACTTTGATAGTTGATGCATCTTGAGTCTACGGAGTGTCCTTGTCCTACTTTTGGAATTTGACGGCTATATTTATATATTTCAGATACTATTTGACCTACAGTCATCAAACTTTGTCAGTTGATGGGTCTTGCATGTTCGAAGGGTTTCGACCAAAAAGTAGGTCACCTTGACCTACTTTTTGAATTGGACGGCTATATTTATATATTTCAGATACTATTTGACCTACAGTCATCAAACTTTGGCAGTTGATGGGTCTTTCATGTTCGGAGTTCGCTGACCAAAAAGTAGGTCACCATGACCAACGATTGGAATTTGACAGCTATATTTCAATATTCAGATACTAATTGGCTTAAAATCATTAAACTTTGTCAGTTGATATTTCTTGGGTTCTCAAAATGTGTAAACCAAAAAGTAGGTCACATTGACCTACTTTTTTTGAATTCTTAGGATTTAACTAAAGATTTAGAATACTGAGAGGCTAAGAATAGAAATGGTGGGGTTGTACAATTTATCAGAAGAGCGATTCTAGGCCCTTGGGCCTCTTGTTACTATTTCATACAGTCTCTGAACTTGCCTGGACTTGGCACATTGATTTTAACTATGGATAACTCCGTTTTCCTGATCAAGATATAGGGTTCACGGTTGATGTGACCGGTCGACAGGGGATGCATACTCCTCCTAGGCACCAGATCTCACCTGGTATAACTAGGGGTCCGTGTTTGCCCAATCTCTTATTTTGTATTGCTTCTAGGAGTTATGGGATTGGTCGCTGTTTCTTGTCTTCGCCTTTCATTACACACAAGGATGATTTTATCGATTAGTTATACTATTTTATACAGTCTCTGGACTTACCAAGGACCATAGGGCTAAACTCGCATTATGTAGGAACCCTGGTGTTTGATTACGAAAAAGAAGACGTCGACTTCCTAAACCGGGTAATTATCACTGTATCTACCTTTCGTTATCATACTGTTACATGTATTGACAGGTCAATACGTTTAACCGACCTGAGAAGTACAATATTCACCAGGAGGACTAAAGCCTTGTATAGAGTGAGAAAATGGCAATAGTTGTTTTATTATATTATTGAATTATTCATTATTCACCTTTAATTATTGAATTATTCAAAAAACTGTCCACTACACTTTACGAAACGATATTTAGTCGGCCATCTTTGTTTACAGCTAGAGTGCTATACCTGATTGAAAGTGATTTGAGTTTTCACTGATAGACCTAAATTAACAACCAATCGTATCAATTTAGGTAATTTCCATTTTTAGGTGACCTATTGCAATTGGTTGTCATCCGTCGTCGTCCGTCGTGCGTTAACAATTGATCAATTTTAATTTCTTCTTGATTACTACCAGTCCAATTCTTTTCAAATTTGGTATGAAGCATCTTTGGGGCAATGTAAATTTCAAGACTCAAAAAATATTCTTCTCAAGAACCGCACGTGTAAGAAAAACCAAATGCATGGTGATGTAAAGCAGGAAGGTCTCTACCAAAATTGTCAATTTCAGGATTCCCAGGGTAGGGGTTCTGACCCCAGGGCGCGGTCAAATTTGGTATATAGTGTTTAAATGTAACATCTTCTTTAGTGCTATTGATACTATATTGAAACTAAATAGATATTTAGACAGAACAAGTAGTCCTTTACCAAAGTTGTAAATTTGATGATCCCAGGGGTAGGGATTTTTGGTATCAGGGTGGGGCCAAAATGGTCCGTTATTAAGTATGTGAAAAATAGACATTTTTGACTTCTTGATAACTATCATTCCAATTCTTTTCAAATTTGGTACAAAACATCTTTGGAATAAGGGGACATAAATTGTAAATTCCAGGATTCCTGCATCCCTGGATCCTTAGGGGCGGGACAAAAACGGCCCAAAATTGACCAATATTCAAAAATCCTCCCCTCTACAACTTAAATGTGTAAGGAAAACTATTTGCATGGTGATATGAAATAGGAAGGCCTCTACCAAATTTGAGAATTTTATCATTCCCAGGGTAGGGGTTCTGACCCCATAGTAGGGGCAAACTTAATATATAGTGTTTACATGTAAAACACTTAACATCTTCCTTAGTACTATTGATACTAAATTGCCACTAAATGAATATTTAGAAAGGGCAGGTAGTCCTTTAACAAGATTGTAAATTTGATGACTCCTGGGGTAGGGGTTTTGGTTTTGGGTGGGGCCAAAGTGGTCAGTTATTAAATGTTTGAACAATAGATGTTTTTAACTTCTTGATAACTATCATTCCAATTCTTTTCAATTTCGGTATGGTATAAAGCAGCTTTGGAACAAGGGGACTGAAATTGTAAATTTCAGGATACCTGCACCCCAGGGTCCTTAGGGGCGGGCCAAAAACTGCCCAAAATTGACCAATTTTCAAAAGTCTTTCTCAAGAACCGCACGTATAAGAAAAACTAGATGCGTAGTGTTGTAGAGCAGGAAAACCTCTGCAAAATTGTAAATTTCATGATCCCAGAGGTAGGGGTTCTGATCCCTGAGTGGGGCCAAACTTACTATATAATGTCTATGTGTAAAACACTTAAATAACATCTTCTTTAGTGTAATTGATACTAAATTGAAACTAAATGGATATTTAGAAAGAGCAGGTAGTCTTACCGAAATTGTAAAGATGATCTCGAGAGTGGGGGTTCTGACCCCAGGGTGAGACCAAACTTAGTATATAGTATTTATGTGTAAGTTTGCTGATACTGTATAAAATCTAAATGCATACTTAGGAATAGCATAAAAGGATGTACAAAAAATGGTGAATTTTTCAACCCAGGGTTTTGACTCGAGGATGGGTCCAAATTAGTCATTTATCTTTTGATGTTTTAGTGTTAATACACCTATCATATTATGCAAAGCCTTTCATCAGTGTATGCACTTTTTGAGGGCAGTGGAGTTTTAAGAACACATCTCGTTTTATACTGTTGCTGAACATTAGAATTTAGCTTAGATATTCAGAACAAGAATTTTTTTTTCTAGATTCCATAGCCCTTGGGAATAGTGATACGTTTTCACTAGTAGTTATGTGACCTATAAGGCTTGTGGGCCTCTTGTTGATTTAGAGTCTGATATTTGACAAATCCAATGTTTTGGTTTTTTTTTTTTTTTTTTTTTTATCTCAAAAGCTAATGGAGGTGATTATGATAGTCATATTTTTTTCTAGTTTGTTGAATCTCAGTAAATTAGCAACCATGGAATTATTAAATCATCTAATAAATTTAAATCATATTTTCTTGCCATAATGACATATTTAATGTTCTTTTCTAGGAATCGTATCAATCTACCATGGCGTTTTTGAAACTTTATGCTGCAAATTTGAAAGCAAAAGGTGAAAGGCAGTGAAAATATCATCCTTGCACAGAGGTAGAGGTCTGCTTCAGACAGGTTACCCGGGTGTTATCGGACTGATTTTAGATTGTCAATTGTTATGTTTCAGATGTAATATATGCAGCTGTTTATATTACATGATGTAAAATTTGCCTTTCCGAAATAAAGGAATTAAAATCAAATGTGAGATGTGGTATGAATTTTTTTGTGTCACCATCGTCAACTTTCTATATTCATATCACAATATTCCATTATCGCCTGTATATGGTGTTAAACATGTACCTGATCCATGAAAGGTGAAGATAACGAACAGTGATCAATTTCATAAATCCTAGAAGCAACATAAAATAGAGTTGGGCAAAAACGTATCCCTGGTTATACCAGAGGTGGGATCAGGTGCCTAGGAGTAAGCATCCCCTGTCGACCGGTCATATCCGCCGTGAGCCCTTTATCTCGGATCAGGTAAACGGAATAATCCGTTGTCAAAATCTAAGTGTCAAGAACGACCTAACAATCGGTATGAAACACGTCAGACAGCATTTGACCCAATCTTGGGTTGTATTGTCAAACTAGATCGTTATAACGACCATAAAATTTGCGAACTGTTGACTTTATTTGAGACTATTGAAACCCCTCTAACATCAACTTGTTTGGCAGTATCCCACAGGCTTGAATGTCGTTTTCCATTTCAATAGCTCAGTATACCTTCAGCACTGATGTCTGTTTTAAAATATATTTTCTCCTTTCTTAAGAGTTGCTGAGGTAAATATGTCCATATGTGTGTACTCCATAACATTAATAATTTTTATTAGAACACTAAAGCAATTTCAGTCTAGCTATTAGAACATTAAACCACTTCCAGTCTAGTTATTACAACACTAAAACCATTTCAGTCTAGTTATTACAACACTAAAACCATTTCAGTCTAGTTATTACAACACTAAAACAATTTCAGTCTAGTTGTTGGAACACTAAAGCAATTTCAGTCTAGCTATTAGAACACTAAAACAATTTCAGTCTAGTTATTAGAACACTAGAACAATTCCAGTCTAGTTATTAGTATACTAAACCAATTTCAGCCTAGTTATTAGAACACTACAATAATTTCGGACTAGTCATCAGAACATTAAAACAATTTCATTCTAGCTATTAGAATGCTAAAAGAATTTCAGTCTAGTTATTACAACACTAAAACAATTTCAGCCTAGTTAATAGAACACTAAAGCAATTTCAGTCTAGTCATCAGAACATTAAAACAATTTCAGTCTAGTTAATAGAACACTAAAGCAATTTCAATCTAGTAATTGGAACACTAAATGAATTTCAGTCTAGTTATTAGAATACAAAAACATTTTCTGTCTACTCATTGGAACACTAAAACAATTTCAGTCTAGCTATTAGAATACTAACACAAGTTGAGTTTAGTTATTGGAACACTAAAACAATTTCGATCTCGTTATCAGAGCAGTAAAAACAATTTCTGTCTAGTTAATAGAGCAGTAAAACAAGTTCAGTCAATTTATTAGAACACTAAAGAAATTTTAATCTAGTTATTAGAACACTAAACCAATTTCAGTCTAGTTATTAGAATACTACAACAAGTTCAGTCTAGTTGTTAGAACACTAAAACAGTTTCAGTCTAGCGATTAGAACACTAAAACAATTTCAGTCTAGTTATTAGAATACTAAAACAATTTCAGTCTAGTTATTCTACTAAAACAATTTCAATCTAGTTATCAAAACACAAAAACAATTTCAGCCTAGATTTTAAAACACAAAAACAATTCCAGTCTAGTTATTGGAACACTGAAAGAATTTGTTTAGTTATTAGAATGCTAAAGCAATTTCAGTCTAGTTATTAGAGCACTAAACCAATTTCAATCTAGTTATTAGAACACAAAAAGAATTTTAGCCTAGTTCTTGGAACACTAAAACAATTTCAGTCCAGTTGTTAGAACATTAAAACAATTTCAACGTAGTTATAAGAATACTAAAACAATTTCAACCTAGTTAATAGAACACGAAAACAATGTCAGTCTAGTTATTAGAACATTAAAAACAATTTCAGTCTAGTTATTAGAACACTAAAGCAATGTCAGTCTAGTTATTAGAACAATAAAGCAATGTCAATCTAGTAATTAGAACAATAAAGCAATTTCAGTCTAGTAATTAGAATACTAAAACAATTTCAATCTAGTAATTAGAACAATAAAGCAATTTCAGTCTAGTAATTAGAATACTAAAACAATTTCAATCTAGTAATTGGAACACTAAATGAATTTCAGTCTAGTTATTAGAACACTAAAGCAATGTCAGTCTAGTTATTAGAACACTAAAGCAATTTCAATTTAGTAATTAGAACAATAAAGCAATTTCAGTCTAGCTATTAGAATACTAACACAAGTTCAGTTTAGTTATTCAACACTAAAACAATTTCAATCTAGTTATCAGAGCAGTAAAACAAGTTCAGTCAATTTATTAGAACACTAAAGCAATTTCAGTCTAGTTATAAGAATACTAAAAGAATTTCAGTCTAATTATTAGACCACTAAAAGAATTTCAGTCTAGTTATTAGAACACTAAACCAATTTCAGTTTAGTTTAGAACAATAAAGCAATGTCAATCTAGTAATTAGAACAATAAAGCAATTTCAGTCTAGTAATTAGAATACTAAAACAATTTCAATCTAGTAATTAGAACAATAAAGCAATTTCAGTCTAGTAATTAGAATACTAAAACAATTTCAATCTAGTAATTGGAACACTAAATGAATTTCAGTCTAGTTATTAGAACACTAAAGCAATGTCAGTCTAGTTATTAGAACACTAAAGCAATTTCAATTTAGTAATTAGAACAATAAAGCAATTTCAGTCTAGCTATTAGAATACTAACACAAGTTCAGTTTAGTTATTCAACACTAAAACAATTTCAATCTAGTTATCAGAGCAGTAAAACAAGTTCAGTCAATTTATTAGAACACTAAAGCAATTTCAGTCTAGTTATAAGAATACTAAAAGAATTTCAGTCTAATTATTAGACCACTAAAAGAATTTCAGTCTAGTTATTAGAACACTAAACCAATTTCAGTTTAGTTATTAGAATACTAAAACAAGTTCAGTCTAGTTGTTAGAACACTAAAGCAATTTCAGCCTAGTTATTAGAACACTAAAACAATTTCAGTCTAGCTATTCTACTAAAACAATTTCAATCTAGTTATTAAAACACAAAAACAATTTCAGCCTAGATTTTAGAACACAAAAACAATTCCAGTCTAGTTATTGGAACACTAAATGAATTTCAGCCTAGTTATTAGAATACAAAAACATTTTCTGTCTACTCTTTGGAACACTAAAACAATATCAGTCTAGCTATTAGAATACTAACACAAGTTCAGTTTAGTTATTGCAACACTAAAACAATTTCAATCTAGTTATCAGAGCAGTAAATCAAGTTCAGTCAATTTATTAGAACACTAAAGCAATTTCAGCCTAGTTATAAGAATACTAAAAGAATTTCAGTTTAATTATTAGACCACTAAAAGAATTTCAGTCTAGTTATTAGAACACTAAAACAATTTCAGTCTAGCTATTAGAACACTAAAACAATTTCAGTCTAGTTTTTAGAATACTAAAACAATTTCAGTCTAGTTTTTAGAACACTAAAATAATTTCAGTCTAGTTATTCTACTGAAACAATTTCAATCTAGTTATTAAAACACAAAAACAATTTCAGCCTAGATTTTAGAACACAAAAACAATTCCAGTCTAGTTATTGGAACACTGAAACATTTTCAGTCTAGTTATTGGAACAGTAAAACAAATTCAGCACAGTCATTAGAACACAAAAGCAATTTCAATCTAGTAATTAGAACACTAAAGGAATTTCAGTCTAGTAATTAGAACACTAAACAATTTCAATCTAGTAATTGGAACGCTAAATGAAAATCAAATGTGAGACATGCTATGAATTTTTTAGTGTCACCATCGTCAACTTTCTATATTCATATAACAATATTCCATTATTGCCTGTATATGGTGTTAAACATGTACCTGATCCATGAAAGGTGAAGATAACGAACAGTGGTCAATTTCATAAATCCTAGAAGCAACATAAAATAGAGTTGGGCAAAAACGGATCCCTGGTTATACCAGAGGTGGGATCAGGTGCCTAGGAGTAAGTATCCCCTGTCGACCGGTCATATCCGCCGTGAGCCCTTTATCTCGGATCAGGTAAACGGAATAATCCGTTGTCAAAATCTAAGTGTCAAGAACGACCTAACAATCGGTATAAAACACGTCAGACAGCATTTGACCCAATCTTGGGTTGTATTGTCAAACTAGATCGTTATAACGACCATAAAATTTGCGAACTGTTGACTTTATTTGAGACTATTGAAACCCCTCTAACATCAACTTGTTTGACAGTAGTCCACAGGCTTGAATGTCGTTTTCCATTTCAATAGCTCAGTATACCTTCAGCACTGATGTCTGTTTTAAAATATATTTTCTCCTTTCTTAAGGGTTGCTGAGGTAAATATGTCCATATGTGTGTACTCCATAACATTAATAATTTTTATTAGAACACTAAAGCAATTTCAGTCTAGCTATTAGAACATTAAACCAATTTCAGTCTTGTTATTAGAACACTAAAGCAATTTCAGTCTAGTTATTAGAATTCCAAAACCATTTCAGTCTAGTTATTACAACACTAAAACCATTTCAGTCTAGTTATTACAACACTAAAACAATTTCAGTCTAGTTGTTAGAACACTAAAGCAATTTCAGTCTAGCTATTAGAACACTAAAACAATTTCAGTCTAGTTATTAGAACACTAGAACAATTCCAGTCTAGTTATTAGTATACTAAACCAATTTCAGCCTAGTTATTAGAACACTACAATAACTTCAGTCTAGTCATCAGAACATTAAAACAATTTCATTCTAGTTATTAGAATGCTAAAAGAATTTCTGTCTAATTATTACAACACTAAAGCAATTTCAGTCTAGCTATTAGAATACTAACACAAGTTGAGTTTAGTTATTGGAACACTAAAACAATTTCAATCTCGTTATCAGAGCAGTAAAAACAATTTCTGTCTAGTTAATAGAGCAGTAAAACAAGTTCAGTCAATTTATTAGAACACTAAAGAAATTTTAGTCTAGTTATTAGAACACTAAACCAATTTCAGTCTAGTTATTAGAATACTACAACAAGTTCAGTCTAGTTGTTAGAACACTAAAACAATTTCAGCCTAGTTATTAGAACACAAAGATATTTTCAGCCTAGTTATTAGGACACAAAAACAATTTCAGTCTCAGTCCAGTTATTAGAACACTAAAACAATTTCAGTCTAGCTCTTAGAACACTAAAATCATTTCAGTCTAGTTCTTAGGACAGTAAAACAATTTCAGTCTAGTTATCAAAACACTAAAATTGTTGTTCACAATGCACACAGAGCATATTTTCAAAATATCTTGATAAATGCGTATAATTTGTCAAAAATGTTAGTTGAAAGATAAATGGCTAAACCTTTCATAATGAAAGAGAGTGTCTGATCTTTTGTATTTTAAGAAAACCGTTATGCGATCAAAATTTTACAAACACATGTACATGTGTGAATTACACAAAATCTTAAAGGTATAGGTGTCATATTAAACACCATGTTTAAAGGTATAGGTGTCATATTAAACACCATGTTTAAAGGTATAGGTGTCATATTAAACACCATGTTTAAAGGTATAGGTGTCATATTGAACACCATGTTTATGATTTTGAAAGCCTGACCAAAATTTTGTCGGTATGATCAACTATATCAAAAGATAGCATCTGACAATTTCGACAAATTGTTGATTGGTATTAGCAAACATTTCTGGTCTTTTCGATGCAATGTCCAAACGGTGATTTTCTATGTTTGAAGCATTGATAGCGTGGGAAAAGTATTAATAGAAACATCACGTAGAAAGAGGATTTCGTATTCAATATTTAGTCGCATTGAAAGTTATTTTATGTTAAACATAATTTTATGTTAACTCCTCTTCGCATGTCCATTGCTCAAATTGGATCTCTCAACCCCGTTCCCCGTCTGACTGTATTTATCGCTGAGTGATTTGTTCTACCAACAGACTAGGCCGTCGACGTTTTCACATCGCCATATAATTGTTTTATTTTAATTCTAGGATAGGATAAGAAATGAATGAATAAGAAATTGGCTTGACTGCTTTTTAATCCAATCCAGTGAAATTGTATAATTTGCATGAAGTGTATAACTTATATTGCTTAATAAAATCATGTACATAATGTACGTGTACTTGTATTCCTTTGACAATATTCAATAAATACGGCACATATATGTATACCTTTAGTTTTTTTTTTTGTGAAACGTGAAAAGCGTAGGCCTATATAACGCACTCTAACTACAGTATCATTTGATTTTGTCAAGTCATTGCTGTTATTAATACAAAAAATGATTCGGCATTTTGTTCATGCGTTTTTCTTGTATGTTATAAAAAAGGGTCATTCTCACAGCAGTCGGTGAATCCTGATTCAAGTAAACATACCCTTGTGCATGCGCAAGCTGACTTAAATACATTTTTCTGCATGTATCCCAGGGTCCACGTATTAAAAACATGACTATGGTAAAGAAGACGGGCAATCATTACTTTTCTCTGAAACCGTAAAATGCGAGATGAAGGGTGAAGATCACAGGCAATTACATACCGCTTGACCTCGAATTTACTAATAAAGAGTAAAGGTATAGAACTCTAAATATAGGGTACCCGAGTTTGCTAATGTTAAAACAAGAGTCCAAATGGTATAAAATTCTACTCAGAGTCTGTATTCTAATATATTCTTCCATAATCAATCTTTATTACCACCAAACTTCATCCCGAAAAAATGTTGGTTTCTTGTTATACATCGGCGAACCTGTATACCTGATATTTAGAGTTTTATACCTTTACGAACCCAAGCAATATGATTACCTGTGGTGAAAATAACAAACAGTGATCAATCTCATAACTCCTATAAGCTATACAAAATAGAGATTTGGGCATGCACGGACCCCTATACGATATTGAGTCATATATATATATATATATATATATATATATATATATATATAATATACAAAACACTAAAATGACCAACGACACGAACAACCAGATTGTCTTTTCGGGACAACTCGTCCCTTCATCAGAACAAACGAAAATATTAACATAATATGGCTAATAATAACAGTGAATAACGAAAGAAGGCTTGGCAATCAATGTTAAGTGTGGAACGAAATAGGACACGCCCCATTCGTCTAACGAGATGATCCACAATTTATATAATTTAACATAAGCTCATCTTTAATTTTTTAATTTTTAAATCCTATATCTTTATTCTCCTCTTGCTGAGCTCAATGTAGGACAGAGGTTCCTTTGGAAGACCATGTGTGGGTGCTTGTGATGAACCGCTCTGAGGTGCATCTGTGGGCTGCTCAGTGTCCAGTTCTTCGGTTGTAATACCGTGGGAGTTTTCATCTGCATTACTTCTGCCTACTCTACCGCGAACGCTTGTGGAGAAAAAGTACATACAAATGAATGCTATCGTAGCACAATTTTTATACTATGGTGACATTTTACATTTAGCCCTACATTTCGTTGTTTCCATGGCGAACAATAACACAAAAATTCCAAGAGTACCGCAAACGGTACAATATACGCCCGTCGGACAGTGAAATTCAACCTGGAAGCATATTGTGCACTCTGAATTGATACAACACACATTCTGAATAGAAAAGCCTTAAAGTGGGTCATGGTGCAACAATCCATCTGACATGTGAACTCGTTATGTATTTTTCTGAGAGTGAGGTCGAAACAAAATGTCGGTGCAAAATCTATGATGATAAAAAGTCCAGGAAACCATTTCATCTACTTTTAGCCCTAAAGTAGGTCATGGTGCACCAATTAAGTTGAAATGTGAATTGATTATGTATTTCTCTGCAAGGGAGGTTGTGACTAAATTTCATAGCAATACCTGTGACTATACCAAAAAAAAATTCTGGAAAACTGTTTGACCTACTTCTACATCTAAAGTACTGTAGGTCATAGTGATCCAATCCAGCTGAAATGTTAACTGCACTTGTCTTCCTCCAAGAGGAAGCTTTTGACTAAATATCAGGGCAATATCTGTATCCGTAATGAAAAAAAGAACCCAGAAAACTGTCTGACCTATTTTTCCAAAAAGCAGGTCAAAGATGGATTAATCCAGCTGAAATGCAAACTTAACTTGTATTCGTCTGAGAGGAAGCCTTTGACTAAATATCAGGGTAATACTGTGGAATCATCATTGTTAGTGGGGGGTCGATGTTCGTGGATTTCGTGAGTCACTCTTACCCACGAATTTACGTGCTCTCGAACATTATTTTAAACCAAGTAGAGTTATCTTTCCTGGTGACATCGTATCACTTATCCACGAAATTACGTCCCCACAAACCATCAAAAGTTCGCTTACCCACGAACATTGGCCCCCACGAATTAAAATGATTCCACAGTATCTGTATTTGTAATGAAAAAAAAAAACCCGGAAAACTGTTTGACCTATTTTTAGCTGAGAAGTAGTTTATGGATGGACCAATCCAACTGAAATGCAAACTGAACTTGTATTCCTCCAAGAGGAAGCCTTTGACCAAACTTCAGGGCAATATCTGTATCCATAATGAAAAAGAAACTGGATAACTATTTGACCTACTTTTATTCCTGATGTAGGTCACGGGCGGACAGACCAATCGAGCTGAAATGCAAACCGAACTTGTATTCCTCTAAAAGGAAGCTTATGTGTAAATGTCAGGGCAATAGCTGTATCTGTAATGAAAAAAGTCCCGAAAACTGTTTGACCTGCCTATAGCCCTAACGTAGGTCAAAAGATGGACCAATCCGGCTGAAATGCAAACTCACTCTTACAATTCTTGAGGGAGATATTGTGATCAAATTTCAAAGTTGTACGTGCATCCGTTACGGAAAAAAGGTCCGGAAAACATGACCCGGGACGGACGGACGGACAGCCAGCCAGACAGACGCACGGACAGCGCCATAACATAATACGTCCCGTCTAATGACGGGGGTATAACAAGTTAGTATTCTGAAAGTATTGCATTATCAATGTATGTTCCCTACCGGCGCACCCAATAATTGACAGGTGTAACTCAAGAGAATGTACAGGTAATGTTCGTTGACCTTGAACATTTTTATTTTTGATAACATCAAGTGTCTTAGGCAGTATGGGGAACACTTATATGCTTGAACTGAAGGTATCAATGCAAAACGCCATACACGAATGCTTACCAGTATCGAATTAGTTTGATGCTTCATTGTTCATATAGTTATAGTTAACATATCATGGGTGAAATAGTCTTCAAATCTAAATTTTTTAATTTCAATTCATAAAGTAGCATATATCCCAAATTTCTAAATTCCACATAGTAAATTTGGGTTTGATAGCTATAATTATAAAAACAACCCAGAAAATTCGGAACTCCATCATATGTTTACCAGTATCAAATTAGTTTAATGATTTGTTGCTCATATACATTTGATGCATGCAATTTTCATCAGGGATGATATATTTTATTCAGATCTCTATAATTTGAATTCAATTCATAAACATAAAGCATAAATGTCACAAACCCAATTTGGGTTTGATAACTATTAATTATGAAAGTAACCAAGACAAAATGGAACTCCGTGATTGTGTGACGTGCCGTTTGTCTAGTTTCGATGCAGTTGCAAAGGATCAAATCTGGGCCACCGGTTTTCCAAAATAAATAAATAAAAAGGAAAAGAAACACGCGCGGGGAGATAATCGTGTATATTCAACACAAAACAAAACAGCGATATAACATCCATACCTGTATTTCAATTACCTATAAAGGACGTCTGAACCTTATTCGTAATATTGCTTATCATCAACAACACGAAGGCCGATTTCAAATCGCCGCCCACCCTCCGATTGATTAGACATTGTTCACCGACCACAGAAAAATACTTCCGCGATTAATTAAGATTTGATTCATATTTCCATTGCTATTTTTGCTATTAATGAACTTGAGATGTTAAATTCATAAAGGGGTTATTTACACAATCAGCAAGGAGTTTCGCCGACTGCCTCCATTCTTTCACAGTGGTAGCTCAAACGTTACAAAATTCGAACTTAATCTGCAGTTTGCCACTCTGAAACTACATTGAAAGTTCCAGATCAATTCTCGCAAGTATATCGGGAAAAAGTCTGGAAAACCAATCGGACAGACTGACTGACTGACAGACAAAGGGACAGACGGAGAAGAAATCTATAGTCCCCTTCGATTTTATAAACCGGTTGGGGAATAATAAAATAAAATACAGTTTTAATTCAGACAGAAAAATTAAAGACATATCGACGAATAAAATATGCTTGAAAATGAACTCTTTGATAAAACAACGACAAATAGATGGCTTTTTTTTTATTAACCCTTACCTCCGAACTCTAACGAATACAAAGAAACAGCAGATAAACAACAACCCAATCAGCACTAAACAGGCATAGACGATACATACAACCGGGACTGTCTGAAAAAAGATAAAAGGACCCAAAAATATCTACAATCCACTGACCTACAATCGCTAATCAAAGGATCTAATTTGATTAGATTGAACGATTTAGAGACTCGAATATTAATCTTGATCAACAGTAATTCAAAATAGTACACAAATTATGCTAGTAACAAGTCTTTATTAAGATACATAGCTCTTATTATGTCTTCTTCTTTTTTATCTAAACCACTTCAACACAGGCTTTTGACGATTTACTAGAAAAGTCAATTTGGGTAATTAGTAGCACCGGTCAGACTAGCTGGGATAAGTGAAAGTGCAAACGGTTTTACATTTTGCAGTCATTTGGAGTTATTACGGACTTCAGTTTATGAATTTGAGTAAGAAATTCAACTTTAAAATGATATCTAATATTGCACATCTTCTATGTAATTGCTTGTTGCAATGGACACACATTCTGTTTGCTGGAACAGTGCCAGGATTTAGGTAAAATTCGAGTAAAAAAAAACACCCCAGACAATTTTCTACATTTGTCTCTGCATGCAGTGTATCTTTGGAAGTATACAGAATTTCAGATAAACTTTGGTAGTAATGTAGATTGATTATGTGTGAATATACTAGAATACATAATCATATAGAATTTCATACCATTTGGTTTATTGTTTTACACCAGCGAACATGGGTACTCTATATCTAGAGTTCTATACTTTAACTCTTTAAGAGTAACGATATACATGTAATTGTCTGTTCATTAGACCAATATAAGCGCCAGACTGTTATGGGGGTCAAGGGGTTGATATAGGGGTCGGGTCTATATGGGGACTTAGAGTTGATATGGGATATGATATGGAGAATGTTATATATTACGTATAACACAGTAGTAAAGAGTAACTTGTATATATTATTGTATGCTGTTTGAAGAATTCGGATATTGGTCTGATATTTTTGTCACAGATGTATAGGAAAGAATTCCTGTTCAGACCATTTATTAGAGATAATTGGTTCCATAAACAAGAAATTGTCAGAAATAATAGACTGCATAGTGTCCGTTTTCTTTCCTCTACATGTGTATAAAAATTCACTTCTAGTCGACAGGTCGGCACCACTTTCTGTTTTTCTTAGTTCACCCCTTTCTGTTTAAACGCTTTCAGATAGAGACATGAAACTTTCAGGGATTATAGCGATGCAACAAGCTAGCGTTCATGACTACCCGCGTGAGCCATAATGAGATCACGTGATTTGCTTTTCATCAGCTGAAAAATGAAGGGGATTGTACCCAAAGAGCTCTGGGAAAGTGTCGCCGTCGCTGCCGAACTATCGTGTTTTCCTCAACTATAATTCGTTTTAAGGACACGCGTGAATAATGAACATTTGTCATGCTTTGATAATATATTATATATTATTAAAAAAAAAGATATCGAATCGCGGATGGCGTATTATCATAGGCACTGTGGTTTACAATCATATTTATACATTATAAAGGTAAGTTGTCTTGATATAACTTGGTACCTAATGCAGGTGGGTGCTTTATAACCTGGTACCTGTTGGAGGTAGGATGTTTGATAACCTAGTGTCTGTTAGATGTAGTCTGCGTTATAATGTGGTACCTGATACAAATAGGGTGGTTTAAAATGAGGTACCTTTTACAAGTAGGGTGATTTATAACGGGGTACCTGTTACAGGTAGGGCAATTTATGATGTGGTACCTGTTACAGGTAGGGTGGTTTATTATGTGGTACCTGTTACAGGTAGGGGGTTTATAATGTGGTAAATGTTACAGGTAAGGTGATTTATGATGTGGTACTTGTTATAGGTAGGGTGGTTTATAACGTGGTATCTATTACAGGTTGGGTGGTTTATAATGTGGTACCTGTTACAGGTAGGGTGGTTTATGACATGGTACCTGTTACAGGTAGGGTGGTTTATACTGTGGTACCTGTTACAGGTAGGGTGGTTTATAATGTGGTATCTGTTACCAGTAGGGTGATTTATAACGTGGTACCTGTTACAGGTAGGGTGGTGTATATCGTGGTACCTGTTATAGGTAGGATGGTTTATAACGTGGTACCTGTTACAGGTAGGATGGTTTACAATGAGGTACCTGTTACAGGTATGGTGATTTATAATGTGGTACCTGTTACAGGGAGGGTGGTGTATAACGTTGTACCTGTTACAGGTAGGGTGGTTTATAATGAGGTACCTGTTACAGGTAGGGCGGTTTATGATGTGGTACCTGTTACAGGGAGGGTGGTGTATAACGTTGTACCTGTTACAGGTAGGGTTATTTATAATGTGGTACGTGTTACAGGTAGGGCGATTTATGATGTGGTACCTGTTACAGGTAGGGTAGTTTATAATGTGGTACCTGTTACAGGTAGGTTGTTTATAACGTGGTACCTGTGACAGGTATGGTGAATTATAACGTGGTACCTGTTACAGGTAAGGTGATTTATAATGTGGTATCTGTTACAGGTAGGGTTTTACATAACCTGGTACAAGTGTATCTTTGTTGCAAGAAAGGTGTTGTATTATCTGGTTCCTGTTAGTGGTAGTGTGGTTTAAAATATGGTTAACGGCCATAGAAGGCCGACAAATTTATGTAGACAGTCAGTAACAAACCTAGTAAGTGTTTTGTTTTGTCGAGGACCAATATGTTTTATTTGTAAATATAAATAAGAAAGAAATACAATTAAAAGAAGCACCGGACGCCATGCTGCCGTCGAAATTTCCCTACTCACCAGCAATCACATGACACATTTGATCCAATGAAAGAATGCGTGTCAACAATTTTATTATACGACATACTTGTTCTTTTACTTTATACACGAGATCTACATGTGTAGATTTAGTTATAGTTTCAGTTCCTGAATAGATGTATGTTTTCATTATTCATTAATTTATTGTAGGGTAGCTAACATATCTTAATTGGTGCTTAAAAAACCGAAGAAAACAAGAGGACTGTAATGCTTAGTCCTGCTTTGCAAGATTCCCACATTTGACAGGGTGTATGCATGGAATGTGACTGTCAGATCATTTAAAAAATCTCCCCCAGGCCAGGAAACTCAATTTGACGAATTCCTTTTTTGTTAATTGATATTACTGTCAAGATAGAATGCTTATACAAATCAAAACAAAAGCATTAAAACCAAAGTTGTCAATGGTACCATTGTTTAATTGATTTTGGAATATATGGCCAAAGACGGCATTTTCTAACTAGACTAATAACAATGAAGACATTGCGAAAATTTAAGAGCATCCTCCACATCTGCTTGGGTGATTGATTGATTGAGTATTGTTTAACGTCCCTCTCGAGAATACTTCACTCATATGGAGACGTCACCACTGCCAGTGAAGGGCTGTAGAATTTCGGCATATGAACGGTGCTTATGGCCTTTGAAGAGGGGGGTCTTTATCGTGCCACACCTGCTGTGACACAGGACCTCGGTTTTTGCGGTATCATCCGAAGAACCGCCCCATTTAATCACCTTTTACGACAAGCAAGGGGTACTGAGGATCTATTCTAACCCGGGTCTCAACAGGATCATCTGCTTGATACTTAGATATTTCATTGGAAATAAACATCAACAGCAAACTAAGAACTCAATTCTATGACAAACGGGATGATTTCACTTCTCCATCGTCAACTTCCCATATTCATAATTGGTACCGTATAAGTTTTTACATATAGCAATATTCCATTATCACCCGCATATGGTGTTTATATCTCTCAACTGATTTGATACGCAAGAGTTTGTTCTGCGTATGATCTGCTTTTTTTTTTATATCGAAGAAGCTACCTGACGAACAAGTTGATGTTACATGGGTGTCAATAGTCTCCTTAGAGTCAGCATTTCTTAAAATCTATAGTCGTTATAATGATCTAATTTGCCAATACAGCCTATGATTGGGTCATTTGCTGTCTGTCGTGTTTCATACCGATTGATAGACCGTTCTTGGGACACCGATTTTGACTACGGCTTATTCTGTGTACCTGGTCAATATACAGGGCTCACGGCGGATGTGACCAGTCGATAGGGGATGCTTATTTCTTATTGGCACCTGATCCCACCTGGTATACACAGAGGTTCCTGTTTGCCCAACTCTCTATTTTGCATTCCTTATTGGAGTTATAAGATTGATCGATGTTCGTTACTTTCACCTTTCATTAAATAAAACCGAAATCTGTCTTTTGATAAAATTTGAAACTTAACTTGAAGTCTATCAATGATTAAAATCAAAATTTCATACAAAACGATCAGCATAGCAAAGTTTTACAATAAAATTTAGAGCTAATATTGCTTTAAGTTCTTTCAAAATTTGGACGGTACCAAATATCACAGTGAAATTATTTTCTTGTGTACAAATCCATTTACCAAATATAGTGGAAAATATGTGTATATTCCTTGGAACAAAGCGAAACTTGCACGAACTTTATACTCACCATAGCTTTTCAAAAATCTGGGCAAACCACAGTAATAAGTGGACCTGTAGATACCGAAAGGACATGTTAACCATGGCAATCTTTTGCATCATCCTGGTTCTTTTGTTTCTGGATGCAGGCAAGCTGGTTCTTAAAACCATTTTTTAAATACAACTCATGCGTATGGGATTTTCCCCAAACATTTGAAATTCTGATTTATCTGTAATGCTATACTGCGGGTGATAACGGAATAAAGGTCGATCATTTTGATCTGTGGTTGCAGTACAAAATTAGGAAATCATTATCAATTATAAGTACAATGGGTAGCCCATATCGACTGTTCATGATTTAATGCTGTAAGTATGTTAGTATCATCAAGGACCCTTTCTTGCGTAGATACTCTACTATGGACTCCTCCAACGAGCCAATGACGTCATCCATAGCCATGAATACAAACATGCATTAAAAATAGGCTATTAATAACGACAAGAAAGAACGTGGAAAAAACCATGATGTCACTACTTTAAACAATAAGGTATAGAATGGCATACTATTGAAGAACAAAATGAGTCTATGACGTATGCGGTTTTTTCAACATTTGAAACTTTAAATAAAACAGAACAAAAGAACGGATGCCACCAAACTCATTCAAGCAAAGTTAGAAATTCCATGACGTCATATTTATGAAAAAAATGAGAAAGAAAGAAAACTTACTTTAATGATCGATCAAGAGAAGACAGTTCATCACTGGGTCCCTTTCAGAGTTTACTGTACAGTTTTCTTTCCGTTTCGCTTTCAGTCAATAGAGAATTGATAAGGAACATTTGAAACATGGCATTTAAACTGCGTTAGTCAATATACGGGTATTGATAAGTAATCAAAATTAAACACTGTAGTATTACAGGTAGAAACATGTCTCAATGAACAAGGACATTTAAATGCTAATGTAAAGTACCTCCCAACTTTATCTGTGACATATGGCCTCTGATGATTTAGTAAAGCAATCCAAATTTATTTTCATGCAGTTGTTATCATGTCTGATTAACAGTCAAAATTTTTAATGATTGATTAATTCATATACAAATGTGGACAAGTGCAAATTGATTATCTTTTATATTAGCTTCCAATTTATTCAGAAACGAAAATTTTGTGCATTTTTGAATGTAATTAAGAGTTCAGACTGACGCTGATGTCATTTACATTACGCGTGTTTCTACTCTGCACTTTTTCTTTATGCTTTGAGAGCCTTTGCTTTTATACAGGTGTGTATTGTGTATATTTGTTACTTTTTGCCTAGTCTGTATTAATGTAAATCATAATAATTGTGCAATTCATTGAAAGAAAGGTGACGATAAGGAACAGTGATGAATTCTACAACTTCTATAAGGAATAAAAATTAAAACGTTGGGCAAACACGGAATGCTAGACATATCAGAGGTGGGATCAGGTGCATAGGATGAGTAAGCATCCGCTGTCGACTGGTCACACCCGCTGTGAGCCCATGTCTTGATAAAGTAAACGGATTAATCCATAGTCAACATCAGTGTGCTAAGAACGGCCTAACGATCGGTATGATAGTCATCAGACAGCATTTTACCCATTGATATGTTAAATTGGTAAACTAGATCATTACAACGATTATAGAATTTGTGAACTGCTGACTTTAAACGAGACTTTTGAAACCCATGCACATCAACTTTGTAAGCAGTCCTCCTCAATTTAAAAACTGACCACATGCAGAAAAAGCTCTTGCGTATCGAATCAGTTGAGAGAAATATATTAATAATATTTATTTTCAATAAATTATCTCAGCACGAAGCAGATGTGGAGGACTCTGTGGTGTCTTTTATCTCGAGTTCACATGGATATATCGAATCGAGATATGAATGAAAATGATTATTGTTGATAAATTAAACGTTGTCGATACATCTAAATGTCGAGTTGAAGGACAAATCAAGGGGTTGTTTCTTCTCATGTAGAAGCTTTTGAATAAAATCTGCTTCATAAGAATACAAAAACAGATCAGCTAACAAAGATGCACAATTCGTGCCCAGTGGAATTCCAACAGACTGTTGGAAGACCTGATCACCAAAGACTACGAAGATAGTGTCAGTGAGGAACTCCAGCATATTTTTATTTCAACTTCAGAGTATTTGTGCGTGGAATCAGAGGGCTGTTTGACAAAGTAACTTTTTGGATGACTGATCACTAGATATGAATATGTCTGTTTTCCGTTTTTGTTGAAGAAGCAACTGTCTATGATGCCAAAAAAAAGGCTAGCCTTTGATTTATCGTGAGGAATCATGTGACATACCATGGTCACAATGCCGTTGATGTGTTTATTAATTATATGGTTAATCTGGAAGATGAGCTTGTTAGGGTCCTACGCAATTCAAAACCCATGAATTTGTCTGTGTAAGAGGCAAGAGCTTACCAGGAAGCGACTCGGTGTTACATCTGCAACAAAAAACTGAGAGATGATGCCGTTAATGACCGGGGTGTAGCTTATAGGCCCTGTACTTTAAACTTCAGGCTAAGATTAAGAATCCTGGTATTCTTTCATAAATTCAAAGGCAACGACGCTCATCACATCATGAGTGCCATCGCCACATATTTAAATGCCAACAATCTGTATGGGTAGGTAATGTGCCACCCTCTGCCCACTCACGATTGCGATTGATTAACCCGCGACGACATTGAGGCTCTCAACGTGAGGTTTCGGCTGATAAAGACACAAGATACGTCTTTGAGGTCGATGTGGAATATCCCACAGAATTGCACGATCGCCACAGCGATTGCCCTTTAGCTCTGGAATCCTTCAAAATAAAGCCCGAGATGCTATCCTGTTATCTAAAAGACCTCTTAACCAGCCTTGGCATGAGAGAGGGCTGCTTCACTAAACTGGTATCCAATCTCTTAGGGAGAACTCTGTTTGCAACTCTACCCCTCGTTGGGTGTGAAGTTGCTCAAAGTCCATCGAGTACTGGTTTTTTTTTCAGCAGAGTACTTTGTCTAAATCCTATATTAATTCCAATACAGTCACGAGGAAAGGGGCAAGTTTGAAAAAGACAGCTTCAACCAATGAATTATAGTGTATTTTGTAAGACCATAGGACATGTGTAAGAGAATGGACATTCAACTCGTCCACCACAAGAAAAAGTTCTCGTCGAAACCTGGGTTCAAAGCATTCAAGATCGTCAACGAAGACCTGACTTCTGTAGAACTAATCAACCCAAAATTGGTTCCCAATAGGCTAATTCATGTAGGACCTCCATTTTGGAACTCTTGAAGGTATTGATGTACGACTTTCACTATAATTACACCAAGAACAGGTATGCCGATTGTGCTACTCTATATATGCTTCACAGACAATGAATCCTTGTGTTATGACATATCCACCGAGGATATGTATGTAGACATGAAGGAGGACCAGCACTACTTTTATTTTAGTGATTACCCTTAAACGCATATTCCCCATAGCAATGTAAACAAATAGGTTCTCGGGAAAATGAAAAATGAATGTCAAGGCCATATCATGAATTTATCGGCTTAAAGCCCAAAATGTAGTTTTATCTATGAAAAGAAAATAGTCCAAAACAAGGAAGAACTCGTTTGCCATGAAAAAAAAAGTAAACGTGTGAGTAAAGTTGTCGTGCAATCGATCATATTGCACAAAAGCCAATAGAAAGTGTCAGATGGAGTAGATCACATAACCATCAAATATACACCATTGTTCTAGGCCCTTTTATGACAAAAGGCATATTTTGGACGATGATATCCACACCTTAACACGTGGACATTATACGATTTAAGAAAACCATTCATATATATCATTTTGTCGATGTAATATTGATCGTTCTTTATCATTATGGCATTTGTGAAATAAAACTACACATTTAATGAATTGTATGTCACTATCAACCTAATATTATGTTTACTGTATGTAATATAGAAACATAAATATGCAAGGTGAAGATAACGAGCAGTGATCAATCTCATAACTCCTACAAGCAATACAAAATAGATAGTTGGGCAAACACGGACCCCTGGACACACCAGAGGTGGGATCAGGTGCCTAGGAGGAGTAAGCATCCCCTGTTGACCGGTCACACCCGCCGTGAGCCCCATATCCTGATCAGGTAAACGGAGTTATCCGCAGTCAGAATCAGTGTGCCAAGAACGGCTTAACAATCGGTATGAAACACGTCAGACAGCTTTTGACCCAATGCGAGGTTGTATTGACGAACTAGATTGTTATAACGACCATAGAATTTGCGAAATGCTGACTTCAATCGAGACTGTTGAAATCCCTGTACCATCAACTTGTTTGTCAGTAGCTTACCTCGATTTAAAAACTGACTATACCCAGAACAAGCTCTTGCATATCGAATCAGTTGAGATATATAAACACCATATGAAGGTGATAATGGAATATTGCTACATAAATGTGGGAAGTTGACGATGAAATCATCCCGTTTGTCATACAGTTGAGTTGTCAGTTTGCCGTTAATGTCTACTTTCAATAAAATATCTAAGTATGAAGCAGAAGTGGACGACTCTGTGGTGTCCTTTATTTCGAGCTCACAGGGATATATCAACTCGACATATGAATGAAAGCTGTCATTGTTAGTAGACAAAACGTCATCGATATATCTAAAAGTCGAATTGAAGGTCACAGCGAGAGATTTTTTCTTCTCACGTAGAAGTTTTTGAATAAATTCTGCTTCATATGAATATAAAAACAGGTCAGCTAACAAAGGAGCACAATTCGTGCCCATGGGAATTCCAACAGACTGTTGGAAGACCTGATCACCAAAGATCACGAATATATTGTCAATGAGGAACTCTAGCATATTTTTTATTTCAACTTCAGAGTACTTGTGCGTGGAATCAGAGTGGTGTTTAACAAAGTAAGTTTTTGAATGACTGATCACTAGATATGAATATTTCCGTTTTCCGTTTTTGTTGAAGAAGCAACTGTCTATGATGTCAAAAAGTCTAGTCTTTAATTTATCGTGAGGAATGGTCGTGTATAGTGTTGAAAAGTCATAGATTTTAATGCTATTGATTTGGGAAAAATTCTGTGATTTCAAGTTTACTAAAAGTTCTTTAGAATTTTTTAGAATCCACATTTGATTAACACCACTTCTGGCATATGTAGTCGCACAGTAAGTTTGAAGTTTCTCCTTCACAGCTGTTAACATTTTCGTGAGGAGCAAAGATAGGGGCTTGGTAGAACACTTACTGTATCCAGCAATATATCTTTGTTTGTAAGGGTTTTTATGTAGTTTAGGAATCCAGTATAGGTACGGTAACTCATATTCATTCGACCCATTGACTGGAGTATTAAATGTGTCTAAAACTGAAGCATGGCTTTGAAGAATTTCATCTTTGGAAAGGGCAGTTGGAGTATAAGTATGATTACCAAAAGTGGATTTTTACATTATTAAACAAAGGATCCCAGGAGCCCCTCCGCGAATCCCTTTGGTCCATATCCCTGATACCCGGATCCTATGGTTCTGATGTCCTTTATTACAAAGTCTAAAAGTACTGGAAACTTAGATTTCAGAGTTCAGGTAGAAATAATCTGAGTGGTTTTGATATATAACTGGAATTTGTGCAGTTTGTAACTACCAAACACTATGCAGAGAAGCTCACGTCTATAAAAGTGTACACACCTGTCTTTTTTTTTACCATTATAGAAGAGGGCACCAAGGTATCAACATCTATACTTGCAATCTGTGTTCAAGTGATTATGCCTGGCCTTATTTGAGAAAGCATATAAATTATAAACAGGGGGTAGAAGAATGCAGTGCCACAAAAACAATAACTGTCTTTGCTGCCGCTACAACAATTGCAACAATTGTCGTCACCACTGCAACAACAGCTCCCGTTGCTACTGTCGCCACATCAACAAGACTTTGTTAAAACCTTGTTGCAATATTGTATAACCAAGGTTTCCCCTTCGCCAGAGAGAATTGTATGGCTCTATAACATATTGAAACCACTGTATGGCATCATCAAAGCCACAGTGTGTCCCACCGTTGAGTTTATCAGGAATCATTCATGTAAAACTTATACGGTACCAATTTTGATGCACCAGATGCGCATTTCGACAAATAATATCTCTTCAGTGATGCGCAAACGAAATGTTTGAAATCCGAAATAACAGTGAAGTTTTAGAGCTATTAAAAAAAACCAGAGTGCCAAAAAAGTGGAGTCAAATTCGTCTAAGGATAAGAGCTATGCATGAGGGAAATAATCCTTAATTTTGAAATGAATTTCTAAATTTTATAACAGCAATTAAATATACATCCGTATTTTCAAGCTAGTAACGAAGTACTTAGCTACTGGGCTGTAGAGACCCTCGGGGACTAACAGTCCACCAGCAGAGGCCTAGACCCAGGGGTCATAATGTAAAACTTATACAGTACCAGTTTTGATGCACCAGATGCATCCATCCCGAAAGCAGGAATCCCGTCATTTTGGACGATATTACGTTCACGACATCTAATGATTCCAGGATGAATGAGCTGTTTACGGAAGGCAGTCATCATAGAAACGTGTCTATCATAGCCGTCAATCAAAACCTATACCATAGCAAAGAGTCCACCCAGAGAAGAAATTCACATTATTTGCTGTTGTATAATAATCCTGTGGATAGACAACAAATCATGAATATGGCTCGACAGCTGTATCCGGAAAATCCCAAACACATGTGGAGACACTTTGAAGAAGCCACCTCCAAGCTCAATGGATTTCTGTTGGTCGTTGCGAAGCCAGCTACACCCGAACATCTTCGCCTGTGCATTGACGTTTTAAATCATCGAAAGCACAAGACAGAGCAAATTTGTCACATTATCGACAAGATATGCCTATCGATCGGAAATGCTAAAAGCCAGTTCGTCCAGAAACTCACCAATTCCCAATTTTATCCACGGAGAAGTAGGATTTTCAAGAAACGGCAGATAAGATCTGAAAGGAATGTCTTCCTGTGACGATTGTGATCTGGTATTTGAAAATGTGCACTACCTCTAACACCACATGGAAAGATGGTACCCATAAAACGAAAGGGGGTGATGCAGAGGTGGAGGAGAATCACCCACCAACAAATTAGATATCAACCCAAAGGAAATGGAAAATGAAGATGACCGCGAACACGAAGTCATTTATGTTGACATGGATAAAGCCAGAGAGCACAACAAAACAGGGTGTGACCAGACAAGGACTCATATAGCTATACAGATGTACATTAAAGTGTATTTAGCGCGTTAAACCGTTTGTAATTTATATCATATTCATATTAAGAATAAATGTATCCAAAATGAATAAATCAATACATGTACATATAATTGATAAATAATGACTAAGGCTTCTAATTTGATAATCGTTGAAACAAAATGATTTAGTTTGCGTTAAAACACGATAGGGAAACCCCGCATTGTTTCAATAACATGGGGACTAATCATGTTGATTGATGGTACACGTAAAGGTAACCATTCGATACACGTACACTGAAAAACTTTGAAGACACCTGCCATAATATAAAGAATGATATCAAGGAAGCCAATGTCACCTGAGACGGGGGCCTATGTGGTCTCCTGTAGACTAACACATGTGCACCGTTACTCTAGCAACTCTTAGTGTCTCGATCACTTCATACCTTGTTTTGTAGATGACACCACACCAGTTTAAATTCTAACAAGTTTCCAATATTCTCACCCCGTCTAAGACTTACGTGTACTTAAAGTAGACTTTATAATTTGACATTATGTTTGTTTCGAAATGCCCTATCGACCAAAAAGAAAAGAGAATCCCACTGCACGGATTCTTTCTTTTCATTAATAATAGCATTATGGTTATTCGTTTATTTATTCATTGGTTTCAAAATGAATAATCCATTTTCACATATCTTCTTCCTCGGTAAGTTGACATCAGTTCACAATCTTGATGGAAGTAAAATTGCCTTTTACCCCAAAATAAAAATATCATCTGTCGTGTCGTACTGAACTGGTATATTGTCTGTTTACGAATTTAAACAACTTAACTATCCACCTTTGTACGACTTTAAAATATTGTGTTGAATCAACAGCGATAGTCTTCAATCTCGATCAAGCGCCATATTGACCTACAATAACAGACTGACGCGCGAGTTCCAAATGACCACGCAGGAGCGAACGCTTAGAATGAACGAATGGTTTTAGATGAGAACGGAACGCTTTGGGATGGGAACGGGACGCATTGGGCTGGGAAAGGAACGCTGAACGGTTTCATGACCATGACTCTCCTGGAGGAGTTCACCTCTGTTACAGAGGAGGAGGTACAGAGAATAATCAAGCATTCACCTAATAAATCGTGTGAGCTAGACCCAATACCAACATGGCTTTTAAAATCTTGTTTGCAAGAACTTCTACCAATTCTGACAAACATTATAAACCTATCGCTTAAATTTGCAAGAGTACCAGCAGTATTCAAAAAAGCACATATACGACCTCTTCTGAAAAAAGCAAATCTTGAACCAAATACTCTTAAGAACTATAGACCTGTATCCAATTTGCCTTTTGTTTCAAAGGTCCTGGAAAAGGTAGTGAACTCCCGTATTGAAGACCATTTGACATTAAATAACCTTCATGAAGAAAACCAGTCAGCATATAGGCAGTTCCATTCCACGGAATCTGCTCTACTGAAGGTACAGACTGATATACTACAATCTTTAGACCAAAATGATGTCACTATACTTGTGATGCCGGATCTTTCCGCTGCATTTGACACTATCGAACACACTACCCTGCTACACCGACTTGAACATCTGTTCGGAATAACAGGCAAATCACTAGGATGGATATCATCTTACCTCAGTGACCGTCACCAAACGGTCTGCATAGATGGTGCAAAGTCAAGGCCAGTGAAAATGAATTTCATTGTGCCGCAAGGATCAGTGCTGGGTCCCAAATTCTATACAATGTACACAAAACCAATTGGTTCCATCTGTAGATACCATGGACTTGATCACCATTTTGACGCTGATGACTCTCAGCTTTATCTGTCTTTTAAATCTAGGGGCATAGCTACACAGGCAGATACATTACATCGTATTGAGGTTTGTCTATATGACATCGTGCTTTGGATGCATGGCAATATGTTGAAACTCAACACGGATAAGACTGAGGTCATTGTGTTTGCATCTGATCGAAATGCAAACCTCATTAGAAACATTTCAGTGACAGTAGGTGACTCACAAATTAATCCTTCAACCTGCGTTCGAAATCTTGGTGTCATGTTTGACTCCAAGATGGATATGGAGAAACAAGTGAACTCTGTCAGCAGATCTTGTTATGCACAGTTGCGGCAAATAGGCCACATCAGAAAATATGTAACAACAGAAGCAACTAAATCTCTTGTGAACTCTCGAATTACATCAAGGTTAGATTACTGGAACGCTCTCCTGAACATGTAAGGGACTGTAGAACACTGTGTGCATTCAAGAAGTCACTGAAAACACATTTTTTCCATCAAGTTTTCCAGGACTAGTGTCTATCATTTCAGTCATTCGTGTAGGTTAGATTCTGTGAAAAACTGTGAAAACTAAAGACTGTGTGTCTTAGCTTTCGAGTACCATTTTGTGATGTTTTATATATATATATATATATATATATATATATATATATATATATATATATATATATATATATAAAAAGGGGAATTGTATGTTTTAATGTATTATACCTGAGACATTATATGCTGTGTGTGCGTGTGTGTATTTCATTATTATTATTATTTTAATACGCCCTGAAACTGATGTTTATTCTTATCTAGCATATTTATGGTATCTTTTATTTTCATGTTTTATATGTACAATGAGGATAGGTACAGCTTTTAATGTTTTATTTATTTTCTATGTATTATGTGTATAACATTCTCTTGTAAGGTATATATGCATTGTAAAGCACATTTGAGCATACATAGTGTATGAAAAGGGTGCTATATAAATATGGTATTATTATCTATTATTATTATGTGGGAACCAAACAACCAAAATATTGAGCACTTTTACACTCAGATTGATTGATGTTTTCCGCCACACTCAATTTTTTTCAGTTATATAGTGGCGCCCAGTTTTTTTATTGGTGGAAGAGAGAACCCAGATACAATGTACCTGGGAAAAGTTCCCTGTTTACTTTCGGAAGGTCGGTGGTCTCCACCGACCTTCGGAAAGTAAACAGGGAACTTTCTCACTTACCGGCGCGAGCGGGATTCGAACCCGCGCCGACAGAGGTGAGAGGCCGTGTGATTTAGAGCGCGATGCTCTAACCACTCGGCCACGGAGGTCCTTTTTACACTCAGAACACAGAAATCAAGACTAATTATGTAGAAAGGGTAATTAAAAGAATTAAGTCGAAAATATACAGATTTATAACATACAAATACAATCCCCTTGCACGGTACTTTGATTGGGTTTGGGTGGTACGGATTTAGACCAAACAAGAAATGAAAGACAAAGGGGGGCACCTGCTTAGAGCATATTTTGTGCACCAGCACCAATATCTATGGGTTACATGTAATTTAAGGTGATAATGTATTAACTACACCGATATGAAATACAAGAATTGACATACAAAGGTAATATGATTCCATTAGTCTGTCTGATTTTGATGTCTACCCCTACCCACATGTTTCAGAACCAAAACAACTGTTTCCCGCCATCAAACAGTTCGGTTTTATGAGAAATAAAATATAGTGCACGCATGATGTGCACTTGAGACCAGTGGATTCTACAAGGTTTACATTCTTCTGTGACATATGAAATCTTTTGTTCAGTTTTGATTTATTTCTTGATGTTTAGTAATATCAAATACACTTTAGATTTATTTTTGCTCTTATACATCTGATCCTTGGATAAAGTTCAAATTTTAAAATCACAATATTTCTTGAGTTTTCCCATTTCATTCAATTTCTAAAGAATCAATTCAGGGTAAGGAAGGAAAGACCTATAGGAAAGAGCACTTTTCCGGGAAAAGTCACATTGTTATATCAAGTTTCTTTACTTATTTATTGGCGTACATATTTTTGGATTTTTTAAATATCTTCATATAAAACCCATAATCTATTTTCTAAATGCTGAAATTAACCAGGTAACTAAATGCTTACATTATTATCTGATAAAAGTATAGAAAGAAGAGTATTTATTTCCATTGATTAAAGTTAAAACTAATAAATCGTTAAATAAAATATATAGGTCACTGCACATTTCAAGATTTGAGACATACGTAAAGCTGTATGACCCGATGTTCATGCATTATTTTTGTACATAATTACTTTAAAGCAGATTAATTACTTTATAAAGTTATTAACTTTCCCTTAATTACATGCTTGAAAACATCTGTATGTAAAAGAAAACAGTGTGAATATTATTTAGAAAGTAAATATAGTGGCTACATATATAAATCATCCTAATAGACGTCTATAAATAGACCCACGCGCGTCAGGGGAATCCCAACATGATTTATTAACTCATACGCAAATGTCTAGTTAAGGCTGAGAGAGCGTAAAACAACGAATTACTAAGAGGTATTTGATATTTTTATTTCTATTAAACTTATTGTACGGTACTGTTATAACAAAATACACAGCTTTACACAGATAAGACCACCGATGATCTGAAAGTTTGAACTGGTCACGTGACTGTCACTTGAAATGGCAGAGTGACACGGTTTTTTGTAAACATCGATTTAAAATCAAATTATTTGGGTTAAAACAGATGAAATAATTTATATGTCGTACAGTCTCATTCATAACTACATACGTGCGGTGATTTAATAGCGTTTTTACGAGATGGAATAAAATATTGCAATTCGGACCATACAGCTTTAACAGAATCATGTCCGTAAACAGTATTTATCAAAATTTCTCAAAAACTGGAAATAAAAATATAATAGTATTCTTAACAAATTCATGATACTGTTTCTTTGCAAAAATATTCAAAATGTTTGTGAAAAATAAAGGAAATTTATCGCATTATGAGTATCATTAAGAAATTTATGAAAACAGAGTTATTGCTCTTGGATTCATTATTTTAGATTACAGCATTGATTATTCATATATAATTTAGATTTTTGAAATATTTTATGCTTAACAAGATAATCGGAAAAGACCCCAACAAAAGTGTACCTATTATACATAAATCTAAATAAATCAATGATGTTGCAAATTCTTATGACGTCACGGAAGGTAGGACTTACTTTGATCAACGATTCTGACATGAATTTTGGCTTTGAAGTCTTTCAAGGCAGCCTTCTCCTAGTAGGTTTTATATTTTGATTTTGATTGGCAACATTTGTAAGAACAATTCACAATAGTATCATTTAGGGGCACCCTGCCTTGGGGTCAAAAATCACGAAAAACAGACCAACAAAAAAAAAAGAACTGTTTTTGAAAACCTAATTGATATTTACATGTGCTTTTTGCCATGGTTCGAATCCACCATACGCCACATTTTTGTAAACGTTTTGCACTTTTAACACTGTTTAGCTGACCTGATCCAAAGTGAGCTTTTCTGATTAAAACTTTCCGTTGTCTGTCGCAGGCGTCGTCGTCGTAAACTCTTCACATTGTCATCTTCCTCTCCAGAACCACTCGGCCAATTTCAACCAAACGTGTAGGGGATGACAGTTTGTTCAACGGAAGGATAGCACTCCTCTCCAAAAGGAAATAATAGTGAAATAGCAAAAATATGCTGCCAAAGCTAAGAACTCATCTTCAGAACCAGCCTATTTCAGTTAAACTTGATACAAGTCATCCTTGGAAAAAGAGATTCAAGTTTATTTAAATGAAGGGGGTCATGTCCCCTTCAAGGGGGAGAGAATCACAACAATGCAAACATAAGTTGAGACCATTTTGAAAATCCTCGCAAAAACTACTGGGCCAGAAAAATTCAAATTTACCAAAATTCACCAGAAAAGTTAAACTTTAAATGACAGCTTCCTGATATACCAATTGTGTGACCGTTCTTTACAAACTGATCTTGACTTCGGATTACTCCATATACCTGATCAAGGTATAGGGCTTACGGCATGTGTAAGCGGTTGACAGGGGATGCTTACTTCTCCAAGGCACCTGATCCCACCTCTGGTATATTAAAGAGGTCTGTGTTCGCCCAACTCTCTCTTTTGTATTCCTTAGAGGAGTTATGAGATTGATCACTGTTCGTTATCTTCACCTTTCATTTTGGAGTTTGACCTACGTTTTTGCATATGGATTCTTTATGGCACGACCTTACCATACCTGTTTGACTTTGACCATTGGCAGGACCAGGGGAACCAGGTGAGTGATGTGACACATGGGCCTCTTGTTCCTTTTGTTACCTTGCATTGATCCTTTCTTTTCAGAATATGTTTATGTAATATATCTTTTTTAAATTCACATATTCCTTAAAGATTAAAACAAACCCACCAAATAACATTTCCAAATTTTATAGATATTTTTGGTTTTGAGAATTACAACGTCTGAATGTTCTGGGTATGCTGTATTAGATATTCACATCATGCGTCAAATCACAATGAAATTCTTTTATTTGCAAACAAAACTCCAGAAAAGGCACCCAAAATCATATGAAATAATTGAGAGCTTGTATCACTCTTTCAATTGTGAAGTCAGGCTCGTTATTATTAATACTTTACGCCCATTGCTCAAAATGTTCCCCCTACCTCATTTGATTGTATTTTTTAACTGAGTGAATGTGTTTCTCCAACAGCCTGAATGTCGTCCACGTTTTCACTTTGCAATATAATTGTTTGCTTTAATTCTAGGATGATAAATAAATGAATAGTAAATTAGTTTGACTGCATTTTAATTTAGCTGCAATAATGTAGCCCTCTCCGACCTTTTTCAAGGGGGAAGAGGGCTACGACTCCTTAGGATCTCCGTAATGGTGCAAATGCCGGACTGATTCACTCCCGCAACATTTTGGATCATTCTAAACCTTTGCTGGCTTTCTTTACGTAAATAAAATGATATTATGTGTTTTTTAGTCATTATACAAATTTACAACCGGCAACTTGCGATTTGTGAGACTTTATTCTACTGTTTTTAACAATTTTGATATGTTCTAATTTTTCGATTTATATTATGCGCCATATTTTATGTACTTCCGGTTGACAAGTTATCTGCAGATGCCCATATAAAGTAGTGTTATATAACAGACGAGTAAGGAGGAAAAAGCGATTTCGTCGGAATTGAAAAGGTTTAGATTTGATATCAAGTGATTTTTCTTTCTTTAATTCGTCTCGAGTAACTACATTTTCTTTTTTTATATATACAATTCTTTATTTTCTTCTATTCTGTAATATTAAAACATGTAACATATGTATCAAGCTTTAAGTGACTTTATCGAGCCGAGAACCCACTAAAGGACAAATATCAAAGTTAATATTGAAACTCTTCAGAAAAAGAAAAATTTGCATTCTAGTTAAAAACAACAATCCATAGTTTCCAAACACCCTTTTTGGATGTGACCATTTGAAAAAATCCTATTTAAAATCACGTATACGCGAAAAATGCACAAAATAACAGTGAATTTGACTTTTCTAAGCAGATTGTCAAATGGAATGGGCCAAGTCTCCATTGTGAACTGAGTAAAATATGTTAGTACATGTTCAGGTGTAAAATGTTTTGTAAATAAAAGTATGGAGACTTGACACACTATATGAAAAAAACTTACTTCTTGTATGTAACTTTTGTCGTATTATCAATAAAATGACTATGCCCACGTCGGGTGACTTTAGATAGCTTGAAATTCGGAAATTCTTCATGGTATGGATAGCCGAGGTGGTATAGCGACAGTCTAATTGAAGTTTTGGATAGGCCCAGATTGCATATCTGTGGTTCGAATACCAATTTTTCCTACCTATTTTTCCCCCCTTAGACTTCCCATAATTATTTGTCTCTGGCATTTTGTGCTAAGTTTTACTCATAGCATGCAGTCTTAATGACGATCACAAGTAATTGATTCCAACATGCAGCTAGTGAATAAATGTAAACTTAAAAGAGAACAATTTCAACAATGCTTAAGAGGTTACTACTTGAAGAGATCATGACACAAGCTAAATGTACAACCAGTGTAGACTGTCTAAAAGGCACAATGAACTTGCAGTTCAGTACAAAAACAAAGCAAATCAAGTTTCTGTTCTGTCCCATTTGTATTTGCTGGGAATTCTAACAGCAAATGTGCGTTCTGTAACTGTAAAACCGGCCTCAGAGTTAGACCAAAAGAGGCGAGAACCGATGTCTTTATCATATTCGGTATATTAGTACCAGTAGGTTGTAAATGCTGTTCAAAGCATTCATACTGCACCATACAGAAAACACTATTCCACATTTGATTTACACCACAATTCTCATTCACATAATTTAATATGTCAATGGAAATGCGGAGCACTTACTGTTGAATGTTGCGCGCACATATGCAGTGTCATTTGGTACCTTAGGTACTCCAGGCATCCGTGTAATTACCGGTATGTGTGTGTGTGAAAAACTGCTTAATGTCTGATATACATGATACTGCCTGTGAAACAAATTCTGATGATGATTTTGATTACATTTTCTTCTTTGAAGTATGATCTATAATCTGAATATTTTGGACAGCGTTTTAGTACGGTACTGTATCTATTGTAAATACGGGTACCATCAATCCGGATTTTAAACTCCCGATTCGCGACCGGTGACGATTTATGAATTGGCTTATTGTTCGCCAAGTTCACCCATCTTCTTTAAAGAAAATGTTTTATGAAAAAGAGAGAGAAAGAATGAGAGAGAGAGAGAGAGAGAGAGAGAGAGAGAGAGAGAGAGAGAGAGTAAATAAATCAAAAGGCTGTTTCAATTGAATAAAAGGTTCCATATGTTCCAGATTGTGTCAAATTTTGGTTTTTCACCATTTTTATACGAGGTGTATTTCAAGGTTTCATAATTCTTTTTCAAATGGATATCGCTACTACTATATAATATCCTTGTGTACACCTCATTGCATATGATATTTTTTTTTTTAGATCGAAGCAGGCTACCGATAAACAAGTTGATGGTGCAGGTGTTCTAACAGTCTCGTTTAAAGTCAGCATTTCGCAACTTCTGTGGTCGTTATTACGATCTAGTTTGCCAATACAACCTATCATTGGGTCAAATGATGTCTGACATGTTTCATGCCGATTGTTAGGCCGTTCTTGGTACACTGATTTTTGACTACGGATAACTCCGTTTAACCTGATCAAGATATAGGGCTCACGGTGGATGTGACCGGTTGACAGGGGATGCTTACTCCTCCTAGGCACTTGATCCCACCTCTGGTATATGCAGGGGTCCGTGTCTGCCGAACTCTATTTTGCATTGCTTATGGGAGTTATGAGATTGATCACTGTTCGTTACCTTCGTCTTTCATGCAGAACTTTAACCACAGAAAAATTGTGTTTTGAATATATTTGTTTAAATTTAGAGATCCTAATGAAACAAGAGTAACTACATTTTCGCGCTGATTGTTTTTCAGTCGATCCACCTATGAGGTCTCGCGATAACAAGAATGGCGGAGCAGACGAAGAATTTTGAATCCTGTACACGATATTTTATGAAAAACACCTTTCACATACATGTCCAAGCGCAAAGTTAGTACTCTTTTTAGTGTATAGAACATTGGAGACAAATACACGGAGCTTATTGCAGGTTATTCATGAAAATATTTTGCACGATATTACAAAGATCCTCTCCCGAAAACGTCATAATAATAAAAAAAAAATCGGAGGTGTTTAACATGCAGCCACAGCTACATTTTAATCCATTTGAATTGTATGATTTGCGTTAAGTATATAACTTATATTGCTTAACAAAAACGACATGCTTGTATTCCTTTGACAATATTCAATAAATACGACACGTACATGTATACCTTTAATACTTTTTGTGAAACATGAAAACAGTATCTGACAAAATCTAACTCCATTCTAATTTGATTTGGTTATACGTCATTGCTGTCATCAATACAAAAAATAATTTAGGCATTTTCGTCATGCGATTATCTTGCATGCAATAAAGAAAAGTCCAGTATATTACGGTCGGTGAATCCCGATCCCGATTCAAATAAACACACTTTTGTGCATGCGCAAACATTTTTCTGCATGTGCCTCTGGGTTCACGCATTAAAACATGACTATGATAAAGTAAACTCGCAATAATTACTCATTACATTTCCTAGAATTATATATATATATTCAAAGCACTAAAATGACCAACGACACGAACGAGATTGTCAAATTTTCGGGACGACCCTTCCCTTCTTCAGGACAAACGAAAAGAATTACATAATGTGGTCAATATCAACAGAGCATAATAACAAAAACTACATATAAATACATCTAGCACTACAACTACACTAATCTACAAACGTATTTACAACGCAGACTACATGTTTTTGGTCTTTAGGCTTGCCAATCAATGTTAAAAGTGGAGCGAATTAGGACATGCCTTATTCGTCCAAAGAGCTGATCCAAAATGTCCGAAAAGAAAAACAATAAACTTAATTAATCTCAAGTGGAACGAGTTAACCCAATTACTCGTACCCAGAGAAATTCTATTTTAACCATGCATAATTTATAAAAGATAATAATAATAAGTAACAAATACAAAAAAATAAATAAATAATAAATAAATGAAAATAAGCTATGTAAACGAAGTAAGAGATGAACAAAGTTTGAGAGAAAGATAATGTAAACAACAAGTTTGAATAAGTTAACAAAATGGACCAACTCCAAACAAAAACAAAGAATAGGCAGCCCAGGAAATTGAATCAACATCAGACATTCCCGTACTGATCATGTCTAGGGTAGATGTGTAAAAAAAAACATAGAATCACGGAAACTGATAAATGGGTTTTACATGTAAGCAATCGGTTATGAAGTTCAAAATTTTTTTAAAAAGATGGACTGATTGTAAACAGAGTTGAAAAGAAAAAAAATGTGTTCAAAAATGGTCATAGTACCACTGTTAGGGACATGATCAGACGAGTAGGTCTAGGTGAAGCTTAAAATCTAGTAAGGGTTTAGCCCGTATTCATCCTGGTGAAGTCAGTAGGTTTGTTGATACCATGCGGTTCAAATGACTTCAACCTGTGCATCCAGAATTTTTCCTTCTGCTTTCTTTCGGTATCTGACCAACTAGGGTCATGATCAATAACCACTACTGTCATGTCCTCCCATCGGTGGTTATTGCCATTGAAATGTGTTGCTACTGGCAAATCTTTTTTGGTTCTGATGGAGGACCGATGGTTGTTCACCCGTCTGCGAAGGTCTGTTGTTTCTCCTATGTACTGCTTCTAGCAGACATCGCAACTGATGAGATAGATGCAGTTATTGGTTTTGCAGGAAAAGTTTCCCAATATTTTATAACTTCGACCCGTGACAGGACTGCTAAAACCCTCAGCGTCTGAGCTATATTTGCATAATTGACATCTGAGGTCTGAGCATATTTTGAAACCTCCATTGGGTAAAGGGTTATCCAGTTTGGTCCTTACTATCATGTCCTTCAGGTTTCTGGGACGCCTGAAGGATGCCATCGGTGGTTCCTTAAAAACACCAGCCATTCGTTTGTTGGCTTGCAAAATGGGCAGGTGTTTCTTCAGAATACCGTTGATGTTCTTGAGGGCGGGATGATACGTAGTGACCAATGGAACCCTGTCATTCTGAGGGTTTTCTTTATACTGGAGGAGGGGCTGTCGGTCCTGTAGTGACAACTCATCAATCGCGGATTTTTTTGAACTTCATAACCGATTGCTTACATGTAAAACCCATTTATCAGTTTCCGTGATTCTATGGGGTTTTTTTGTTTTTTGTTTTTTTTTACACATCTACCCTAGACATGATCAGTACGGGAATGTCTGATGTTGATTCAATTTCCTGGGCTGCCTATTCTTTGTTTTTGTTTGGAGTTGGTCCATTTTGTTAACTTATTCAAACTTGTTGTTTACATTATCTTTCTCTCAAACTTTGTTCATCTCTTACTTCGTTTGCATAGCTTATTTTCATTTATTTATTTATTTTTTTGTATTTGTTACTTATTATTATTATCTTTTATAAATTATGCATGGTTAAAATAGAATTTCTCTGGGTACGAGTTAGCTTTACTATTTGTCAACGTAATTGGGTTAACTCGTTCCACTTGAGATTAATTAAGTTTATTGTTTTTCTTTTCGGACATTTTGGATCAGCTCTTTGGACGAATAAGGCATGTCCTAATTCGCTCCACTTTTAACATTGATTGGCAAGCCTAAAGACCAAAAACATGTAGTCTGCGTTGTAAATACGTTTGTAGATTAGTGTAGTTGTAGTGCTAGATGTATTTATATGTAGTTTTTGTTATTATGCTCTGTTGATATTGACCACATTATGTAATTCTTTTCGTTTGTCCTGAAGAAGGGACGGGTCGTCCCGAAAATTTGACAATCTCGTTGTTCGTGTCGTTGGTCATTTTAGTGCTTTGTATAATTTTTTGTATTTGACATTGTATCCATATTGTGGATCCGACACTTTGGGTTATCGGGTGTTGTTGGAACTTTAGTGCTTTTATATATATATATATATATATATATATATATATATATATATATAATTTATATATATATACAATTGTATATAGTATGTATGTATGTATTTATGTATATATGTGATTGTATGTACGTATATATAGAGAGTGCGTGTGTGTGTGTGTGTGTGTGTGTGTTTGTGTGTGTGTGTGTGTTTAGTTTACATTGTTGTAAATTTCTCTTTATCAAATAATGATTTAGTTAACACAAGTTCATCTTTAAGTTGGTAAATTGTTTAATATCATTTCTTTATTCTCCTCTTGCTGAGCTCAATGTAAGACAGAGGTTCCCTCGATTCCGAGAGATATCCCTTCATGTCAGACCAGGGATCCTTTGGAAGACCATGTGTGGGTGCTTGTGATGAACCACTCTGAGGTGCGTCCGTGGGCTGCTCAGCGTTCGGTTCTTCGATTGTAATACTGTGGGAGTTTTCATCCACATTACTTTCGTCAACTTTACTTCCAAATTCAGGATACACAACTCTGATAAGAAAAAGTCAGTACAATGATAATGTAGTAAAAAAACATGATAGTTACATGTGTAAATTTGTTGTTTCCATGGCGAACAATACCACAAAAAACAAACATTTTGAGAGTATTTCGTTCCTTATCGACGCCCCCAATTGTTGACAAGTGTAATTCGAGAGAATTGTACATATCATGTTCCTTGATCTTAAGATCAACTGCCTTAGGCCATACATGAATGTTTACCAGTATCGAATTAGTTTTATGCTTCATTGTTCATATAGTTGACATATCAGGGGTGAAATAGTCTACCTCGGGCCTCAAGACCATAAACTAAGAATATTCTTAAAGAGGTTCGCACCTGAGATTTGGAGTAATGTCAATTTTTTGAGAAGTGTATTTTTGATTTCTACATTGAAGGAGAATTAGGAAATTAAAAAGAATAACTGGGGTCGCAACGCTTGTTATTGAGCTATAGTGTTCTAAACATGACTATTTTGCACTTGGAATTTATTCAATTAAACTTAATTTGTTTGTCGGTGTCAACACAACATAAGCAACACAAATCAATCATTACATAGAATACATACATAATCATGTCTTCTAACACTACAGATGAAAAAAAAAAATTAATTAATACTAGTAATGGAAATAAATAATTACCTTTTTGCACTTGATATACGAAAAACTTTATAATATCAAAATTGATAGTTTAAAAGGACATATTAGGAGTAATGTCAATTTCTGAAATTTTACACAATTTTCAAGGTCTTGTCGTACAATTTAAAATGCAACTTTGAAAAGTGGGGGTTGGAGATCAAATTTTTGAATTATTGGCGAAAATACTTAATTTTTATACAAAATTTCGAGTAAATTAATTTAAACTTTTTTAAGAATCGGTGTTCTGTTTGGAGTTAACTTCCTTAAGTCTAAATTTCAAATCCAGCTAATTTTTTAAATAATTTTCATTGGTATATAAAATTTTCAGTATACATGTATGTTTGCAATTGATTTTTAAAAATAAACCTGAAGTTGTTTTTAAACATATGTGCTATATGAATTTTAAGATATAAGTAATCAAAATTTTGACTCAAGTTTATTCTCAGTTTATGGTCTTGAGGCCAGATCTCTATATTTTTAATTCAATTTTTAAATGCCACTATTTAAATTTGAGTTTGATGGCTATAATTATAAAACATCCAACTGACATTAAGCATATTTTACCAGTATCTAATTAGTTTGATGATTTCTTGTTCATACGTTTGACACATGAAATGTTCATCAGGCATGGACTAATCGTATTTAGAGCTACATTTAAATTTAATTTATAAAGATAAAGTATATATTCTAAATGTCACATGCAATTTGCAATTGATAACTATTAATTAAAAATAACCAAGAATGTTCGGAATTCTGTCCTCATGTAACGCACCGTTTGCCTAGTTCTGAATCATCAAATATGTGTCACTGTTTTTGCCAAAAACACGCAGGGGAAATAATCGTGCATGTGCAATACAAAACAACACACTGATAGAACATTCATAGCTGTTTGTTTCACGTCCCGTCGAGAATGTTTCACTCATATTGAGACAGAACATTCATAGCTGTTTGTTTTACGTCCCGTCGAGAATGTTTCACTCATATTGAGACAGAACATTCATAGCTGTTTGTTTTACGTCCCGTTAAGAATGTTTCACTCATATTGAGACAGAACATTCATAGCTGTTTGTTTTACGTCCCGTTAAGAATGTTTCACTCATATTGAGACAGAACATTCATAGCTGTTTGTTTTACGTCCCGTTAAGAATGTTTCACTCATATTGAGACAGAACATTCATAGCTGTTTGTTTTACGTCCCGTTAAGAATGTTTCACTCATATTGAGACAGAACATTCATAGCTGTTTGTTTTACGTCCCGTTAAGAATTTTTCACTCATATTGAGACAGAACATTCATAGCTGTTTGTTTTACGTCCCGTTAAGAATTTTTCACTCATATTGAGACAGAACATTCATAGCTGTTTGTTTTACGTCCCGTCGAGAATGTTTCACTCATATTGAGACAGAACATTCATAGCTGTTTGTTTCACGTCCCGTTAAGAATGTTTCACTCATATTGAGACAGAACATTCATAGCTGTTTGTTTTACGTCCCGTTAAGAATGTTTCACTCATATTGAGACAGAACATTCATAGCTGTTTGTTTTACGTCCCGTTAAGAATGTTTCACTCATATTGAGACAGAACATTCATAGCTGTTTGTTTTACGTCCCGTTAAGAATGTTTCACTCATATTGAGACAGAACATTCATAGCTGTTTGTTTTACGTCCCGTTAAGAATGTTTCACTCATATTGAGACAGAACATTCATAGCTGTTTGTTTTACGTCCCGTTAAGAATTTTTCACTCATATTGAGACAGAACATTCATAGCTGTTTGTTTTACGTCCCGTTAAGAATTTTTCACTCATATTGAGACAGAACATTCATAGCTGTTTGTTTTACGTCCCGTCGAGAATGTTTCACTCATATTGAGACAGAACATTCATAGCTGTTTGTTTCACGTCCCGTTAAGAATGTTTCACTCATATTGAGACAGAACATTCATAGCTGTTTGTTTTACGTCCCGTTAAGAATGTTTCACTCATATTGAGACAGAACATTCATAGCTGTTTGTTTTACGTCCCGTTAAGAATGTTTCACTCATATTGAGACAGAACATTCATAGCTGTTTGTTTTACGTCCCGTTAAGAATTTTTCACTCATATTGAGACAGAACATTCATAGCTGTTTGTTTTACGTCCCGTTAAGAATTTTTCACTCATATTGAGACAGAACATTCATAGCTGTTTGTTTTACGTCCCGTTAAGAATTTTTCACTCATATTGAGACAGAACATTCATAGCTGTTTGTTTTACGTCCCGTTAAGAATGTTTCACTCATATTGAGACAGAACATTCATAGCTGTTTGTTTTACGTCCCGTTAAGAATTTTTCACTCATATTGAGACAGAACATTCATAGCTGTTTGTTTTACGTCCCGTTAAGAATGTTTCACTCATATTGAGACAGAACATTCATAGCTGTTTGTTTTACGTCCCGTTAAGAATTTTTCACTCATATTGAGACAGAACATTCATAGCTGTTTGTTTCACGTCCCGTTAAGAATGTTTCACTCATATTGAGACAGAACATTCATAGCTGTTTGTTTTACGTCCCGTTAAGAATGTTTCACTCATATTGAGACAGAACATTCATAGCTGTTTGTTTTACGTCCCGTTAAGAATTTTTCACTCATATTGAGACAGAACATTCATAGCTGTTTGTTTTACGTCCCGTTAAGAATTTTTCACTCATATTGAGACAGAACATTCATAGCTGTTTGTTTTACGTCCCGTCGAGAATGTTTCACTCATATTGAGACAGAACATTCATAGCTGTTTGTTTCACGTCCCGTTAAGAATGTTTCACTCATATTGAGACAGAACATTCATAGCTGTTTGTTTTACGTCCCGTTAAGATTGTTTCACTCATATTGAGACAGAACATTCATAGCTGTTTGTTTTACGTCCCGTTAAGAATGTTTCACTCATATTGAGACAGAACATTCATAGCTGTTTGTTTTACGTCCCGTCGAGAATGTTTCACTCATATTGAGACAGAACATTCATAGCTGTTTGTTTTACGTCCCGTTAAGAATGTTTCACTCATATTGAGACAGAACATTCATAGCTGTTTGTTTTACGTCCCGTCGAGAATGTTTCACTCATATTGAGACAGAACATTCATAGCTGTTTGTTTTACGTCCCGTTAAGAATGTTTCACTCATATTGAGACAGAACATTCATAGCTGTTTGTTTTACGTCCCGTTAAGAATTTTTCACTCATATTGAGACAGAACATTCATAGCTGTTTGTTTTACGTCCCGTTAAGAATTTTTCACTCATATTGAGACAGAACATTCATAGCTGTTTGTTTTACGTCCCGTTAAGAATTTTTCACTCATATTGAGACAGAACATTCATAGCTGTTTGTTTTACGTCCCGTTAAGAATGTTTCACTCATATTGAGACAGAACATTCATAGCTGTTTGTTTTACGTCCCGTTAAGAATGTTTCACTCATATTGAGACAGAACATTCATAGCTGTTTGTTTTACGTCCCGTTAAGAATGTTTCACTCATATTGAGACAGAACATTCATAGCTGTTTGTTTTACGTCCCGTTAAGAATGTTTCACTCATATTGAGACAGAACATTCATAGCTGTTTGTTTTACGTCCCGTTAAGAATGTTTCACTCATATTGAGACAGAACATTCATAGCTGTTTGTTTTACGTCCCGTTAAGAATTTTTCACTCATATTGAGACAGAACATTCATAGCTGTTTGTTTTACGTCCCGTTAAGAATGTTTCACTCATATTGAGACAGAACATTCATAGCTGTTTGTTTTACGTCCCGTTAAGAATGTTTCACTCATATTGAGACAGAACATTCATAGCTGTTTGTTTTACGTCCCGTTAAGATTGTTTCACTCATATTGAGACAGAACATTCATAGCTGTTTGTTTTACGTCCCGTTAAGAATGTTTCACTCATATTGAGACAGAACATTCATAGCTGTTTGTTTTACGTCCCGTTAAGAATGTTTCACTCATATTGAGACAGAACATTCATAGCTGTTTGTTTTACGTCCCGTTAAGAATGTTTCACTCATATTGAGACAGAACATTCATAGCTGTTTGTTTTACGTCCCGTTAAGAATTTTTCACTCATATTGAGACAGAACATTCATAGCTGTTTGTTTTACGTCCCGTTAAGAATTTTTCACTCATATTGAGACAGAACATTCATAGCTGTTTGTTTTACGTCCCGTTAAGAATTTTTCACTCATATTGAGACAGAACATTCATAGCTGTTTGTTTTACGTCCCGTTAAGAATGTTTCACTCATATTGAGACAGAACATTCATAGCTGTTTGTTTTACGTCCCGTTAAGAATGTTTCACTCATATTGAGACAGAACATTCATAGCTGTTTGTTTTACGTCCCGTTAAGAATGTTTCACTCATATTGAGACAGAACATTCATAGCTGTTTGTTTTACGTCCCGTTAAGAATGTTTCACTCATATTGAGACAGAACATTCATAGCTGTTTGTTTTACGTCCCGTTAAGATTGTTTCACTCATATTGAGACAGAACATTCATAGCTGTTTGTTTTACGTCCCGTTAAGATTGTTTCACTCATATTGAGACAGAACATTCATAGCTGTTTGTTTTACGTCCCGTTAAGATTGTTTCACTCATATTGAGACAGAACATTCATAGCTGTTTGTTTTACGTCCCGTTGAGAATGTTTCACTCATATTGAGACCTCACCAGCTGTAGGTGAAGTACCACAAATTCCGACCTATACTTGGTACTTACGGCCGTAGCAGTGAGGGTGTTTTAACATGTCATCGTCTGCCACGACACGGGACCTCCATTTTTAAGGTCATATTCGAAAGACCCCAATGTAGAAATTAATTTATTTACCACCTGTCAATCAAACGTTACGACATTCGAACCTGATCTGTAGTTTGCCACTCTATAACTACACTGCCAGTTTCAAACGAATCCTCGCAAGCATAACGGAAATCGTCTGGAAAACAAATGGAACAGAGAAAGGGACGGACGGACAGATGGAGAAGAAACCTGGGACGGACGGACAGACGGAGAAGAAACTGGGACGGACGGACAGACGGAGAAGAAACTGGGACGGACGGACAGACGGAGAAGAAACCTGGGACGGACGGACGGAAAAGAAACCTGGGACGGACGGACAATGAACTCTTTGATATATTAGCGACAAATAGATGGTTTCCGAGTATGCTTGTTTTTATTTATTGATCCCTTACCTCAAAACTCTAACGAGCACAAGAAAACAGGATATAACCAATCCAATCAGCACTACACCGAGACAGGAATATAACACAACCAAGTGTATCTGAAAAAAAGATAAAAGGGCCCAAAACGATTTACAATCTAATTGAAAATTAGACCCTTTGATCCGCTCACCTACAATCGCTATCGTAGTGATTGTAGGTGAGCGGATCAAAGAATATAATTTTAACTGAGCGGATTATTTAAGGATCTAATTTGATTAGATTGAACGATTTAGAGACTAAAATATTAATTTAGATTAATAATGATTTAATAAAGTGCATACATTATCCTAATAATAAGTCTTTATAAAGATACATGTAGCTCTTGTTATTATGTATCTTTATCCAAACTACTTCAACACAGGTGTTTGACGATTTATATTAAAAGTGGTAATTAGTGGTACCGATCAAAATACAAATGTAGGTGTGATAAGTGAAAGTGCAGGCGGTATTACAGTGTGATAAGTGAAAGTGCAGGCGGTATTACAGTGTGATAAGTGAAAGTGCAGGCGGTATTACAATTTTCAGTCACTGGGAGTTATTACGGACGCCAGTTCATGAATTAGGGTAAGAAATTCAATTTCAAAATGACATCTAATATTGCATGTTCTATGAAATTTCTTGTTGCAATATACAAATTGCATTTTAGTACCAGTGGTACAATTTTTATGGCGTACATGTATGTGTAAATACATAACATAAATAATGTAGATAAATGTTTTTCTTTTTAATAATGAAATAAAAAAAAAACCTGTAATTTCTTCAAATCTAAATCTCACCGTTCATGCGCCTGTTTAGAGATCAAGTTAGAAATACAGCATAAATTTTTGAAAAGTAGCAGGTGAGCTTAAAAAGATCTTGCAATGCTAAAACATGGGAGTAGAGAGAAACTGTAATAAGCGAGCTCACCTTTATGACTACCCGCGTGGGCCATAATGAGATCACGTGATTTGCTTTTTATCAGCTAAAAAATGATGGGGATTACCCAAAGAGCTCTGGGAAAATATCGCCGTCGCTGCGGAATTATCGTGTTTTCCTCACCTAAGGACACCCCATGATTAATGAAAGTTTGGCCTGCTTTTGAAAAAAAAAAAAACCATATCGAAATACGGATGGCTTATCGCCATAGGCAGTGTGGTTTATAATCATATTTATACTTGATAGAGACAGGTTGCCTTGAAATAAAGAGGTACCAATATAGGTGGGTACTTTAATTGTTGGAGGTAGGGTATTTAATAACCTAATGCCTGTCAGATGTAGACTGCTTTATAATGTGATACTTGGTACAGGTAGGGTGGTTTATAACGGGGTAACTATTACAGGTAGGGTGGTTTACAATGTGGTACCTGTTACAGGTAGGGTGGTTTACAATGTGGTATTTGTTACAGGTACGGTGATTTATAACGTGGTACCTTTTACAGGTAGGGTGGTTTATAACGTGTTACCTGTTACAGGTAGGGTGATTTATAACGTGGTACCTGTTAGAGGTAGGGTGGTTTATAACGTGGTACCTGTTACAGGTAGGTGGTTTATAACGTGGTACCTGTTACAGGTAGGGTGGTTTATAACGTGGTACCTGTTACAGGTATGGTGATTTATAACGTGATATCTATTACAGGTAGGGTGGTTTACAATGTGGTATCTGTTACAGGTAGGGTGGTTTATAATGTGGTACCTGTTACAGGTAGGGTGGTTTATAATGTGGTATTTGTTACAGGTAGGGTGGTTTACAATGTGGTATCTGTTACACGTAGGGTGGTTTATAACGTGGAACCCGTTACAGGTAGGGTGGTTTATGATGTGGTATTTGTTACAGGTAGCGTTTTTATAACCTGGTTCCTGTTACAGGTAGGGCGATTTATAACGGGGTACCTGCTACGGGTAGGGTGGTTCATAACGTGGTACCTGTTACAGGTAGGGTGGTTCATAACGTGGTACCTGTTACAGGTAGGGTGGTTTATAACGTGGTACCTGTTACAGGTAGGGTGGTGTATATCGTGTTACCTGTTACAGGTAGGGTGGTTTATAATGTGACACCTGTTACAGGTAGGGTGGTTTATCATGTGGTATTTGTTACAGGTAGAGTGATTTATAACGTGGTACCAGTTACCGGTAGGGTGGCTCATAATGTGACACCAATTACAGGTAGGGTGGTTTATAACGTGGTACCTGTTACAGTAAGAGGGTGGTTTATAACGTGGTACCTGTTACAGGTAGGGTGGTTTATAACGTGACACCAATTACAGGTAGGCGGTTTATAACGTGGTACCTGTGACAGGTATGGTGATTTATAACGTGGTACCTGTTACAGGTAGGGTGGTTTATAATATGGTAACTGTTACAGGTAGGGTGGTTTATAATGTGGTAACTCTTACAGGTAGGATGGTTTATAATGTGGTATCTGTTAGTGGTAGGGTGGTTTATAATGTGGTACCTGTTACAAGTAAGGTGATGTATAATGTGGTACCTGTTACAGGTAGGGTTTGACATAACCTGATACAAGTGCATCTTTGTTACAAGAAAGGTGTTGCATTATCTGGTTCCTGATAGTGGTAGGGTGGTTTAAAATATGGTTAACGTCCATAGAAGGCCGACAAATTTATGTAGATAGTCAGTAACAAACCTAATAAGTGTTTTATTTTGTCGAGGACCAATATGTTTTATTTGTAAATATATATAAGAAAGAAACAAAATTAAAAGACACCTCGGACATCATTTCGCTACTCGCCAGCATTCACGTGACATATTTGATCCAATGAAATTGCCTCATACACTAGTCCGAGGTAAAGCTGTTAGAAGTGCTGTACAATTCGTACCTTCTACAGCATTGTGGGAAAGTAGTTATTTTCCTGCGATGTTATTCAAACTCTTAATAATAATAATCTAGTGTGCCTGGGGCTTGGAACTTATCTGCCGTATACCTTTGTATTCATGCGAATTTAATGCGATTTGTTTTATTTCGCATTACCGCCGTGTGAACGCTATTTGATTCCAATTAATTGGATGCGTATTATTTTACTTCGCATAATGCGTACCCGTGTGAACAATTAGAGTGAGGATCATCTTTATGACCTGAAAAAGTTTCTGATTCTTCCTAATATTTCATTCTTTAGAATTTATTTCTCTTAATCCTTATTCTTAAAATTAGTTTTACTGAGCCATACGGGTACTCCATTATTTGTTTTATACAAATGCTAAATCTATAGAATGCATGTCAACAATTTTATCATACGACATACACTGTAATGTTCCTTTACTTTGTACATGTAATCTGCTTGTGTAGAATGATTTTCATAATAGTTTCGGTTCCTGCATAGGCGTATGTTTTTAATTATTCATTTATTTATTGTAGAGAAGCTAGCATATCTTAATTGGTGCTTTTTGAAAAAAACGAAGAAAACAAGAGGATTGTTATGTTCAGTCATGCTTTGCAAGAATTCCACATTTGACAGCAATCGTCTATCACAACCAAAATCAGGCCTTAGACGTAATGACATAGATCGAATTAGTGCTACAGATCGAATTATAAATCTTTAAACAGCAAACGTGATACTAGTATCGTACTACAGGTGAGCTTAAAAAACGCATAGATTAACACTTAGGTGTACCAAAAATAGTAATACAGTATATTAGTTTTACAACAGATTTTTTTTTATCAAAATACAGTAAAACGCGGGAGCTTCGACCCTAGACACCCACAAAGGCTTCGACCCCGGACTCACTAGGGACCTAAAAGCGGGCCCGAGACCCTCCGTCTATTAGATTGTTTTTCGCACCCCAATACTGATATCGTTAATCTGTCCCTAAATATCTATATTATCCATAGCCGTATGGTCCTCGTCAGAAACGGGAAGGAGCTGAATGAGGGTTTGAATGAAATGTGACTGTCAGATCATTTAAAAATCTTCTCCAGGCCAGGGAACTCAATTTGATTAATTCCTTTATGTTGATTGATATTATTGTTAAAGTGGGTTAATCATTGAAATAAAAGCAAAATCAAAACAAAAGTATAAAACCAAACGTGTGCCATGGTACCATTGTTAAATTGATTTTGGAATATATGGTCAAAGACGGCATTTTCTGACTAGACTAATACCAATGAAGACATTGTGAATATTTGACAGCGTAAGTTCTGTTGATTTCTTTGAATTCTTTATCATTTAGAAGCAATATTAGCTGTTATTTTAATGTCGAAAAAAAAATTGTTATAAAATTGTGATTTACTATTTAAATGACAGAAGAAAAAAAATAACCGTTTGTTATCCAGAGGCCCTGAATGAAGTAAAATTACATTATTGTCTTCCCGTACAAAAATTTATTTCCATCGAATACTATATTATATTCAATAGAACCGAAATCTTTATTTTGATAAAATCAAAATCTTAAAGTTAGTTTTTATTCTATTAATGATCATGATTAAAGTTTCATACAAAACTATCATAATAGCATATTTTTAACAACAAACTTAGAGAGCTAATATTACTTTAAGAGTTTAAGTTCTTTCAAAATTTGGACACTACCAAAGTTAGCGCCATCAGAGTGAAATTCGTTGCTTGTGATCAAATGCATATACCCAATATAGTGGAAAATGTTTGTATATTGCTCGGAACAAAGCGAAACTCAAACGAACTTTATACTCACCATAGCTTTTCAAATTGAGGAAAACCACAGTGATAAATGGAACTGCAGGTACCGAAAGAGCATATAAATCAGGACACTCTTTTACATCTTCCTGGTTCTTTTGTTTCTGGATGCAAGCCAGCTGGTTTTTAAGACAATGTTTTTTAAATACAACTTATGCGTATTGGATTTCACCAAACAGGTCAACGTTCTGTTTTATCTGTAATACTATACTGCAGATAATAACGGAATAAGGTCTATCATATGTAATGAATATCGACCTGTGATAACTGCAGCACAAAATAAAGAAATCATTACCAATTTAATTTTCCACTGAATGAACTGCTGGAGTACAATGGTAGCCCAGTGACTGTTCATTACTTAAACGCTGAACGTATGTTGGTATCATCATATCGCTATGTATTCTTTAAGCAGTAAAGTTGAGAATTAAGTGAGCTAACTGAGTCTTTTGAAGTAAACTAAAACAGAAATGAAGAAGTAGAAGAAGAGAGAGAGAGAGAGAGAGAGAGAGAGAGAGAGAGAGAGAGAGAGGGGGGGGAAATGAAAAAAAAAAAAGACAGAGGAGAAAAAAGAAGTGGGAGCAAAAGTGAAGACAGAAAATGAGATGGTGGTGCTTGTAATCCAAATAAGCGAGCTTGTATTTACGCGAGCTTGTAATCCGAAGAAGTAATGTTGTCATCCATGTACTTATAAAATTTCTGTTTTCGTTTCCTTTATCACATACATATATTAGCGAGAAACACATAGGTACATGAATATGTAACCGGGTGGAATAATAACATGAACTCCGGTGTTGTGGGTTGTATCTTTTATTGTGGCGATGTAACTAAAAATTATTGTTGCATGACCCTGAAATGCAATCAAAGTTATGAATACAAGAACAATAACTCTGCATAAGAATTTTACAATCAAGGTCCTTATCAAAATATTAAAAAGATAGTTTAAAATACATAGAAATTATAAATTACAATAATTTCTTAAATCAATAATCTTTCCCTACACTTAGCATGAATAAGCTTATCATAATAAAGAGTTTATGATATACACAAACTGAATAAATTCTAAATAATAGATGATTCATGCTAAGCTGCTAAAGTACATGAATTGAACAAAAAGAAAACTGACTATAAATTCTTTAACAATTTGCATGTGTAATACTGAATTTATAGTAAAACTTACAACATTTCTACAATTAACCATACCTCCCATGAGGTGCAAAGGTCGGTGCAAATATAAAGCAATCCTCTTACTTTATAGTATGTGTTGCTGTTCTAAATATAATAAAATAGGTATTTACTGTAGAGTTATAATTTATTGCATGAATGAATATTTACTCTCAGGGATTTATAAACTGTAATATATTCATTCTCTCCTCCAAAAGTTAAACACATTAATTTGATCTTATTTAATTATATATCAATATGTTCTATATCAATTATTTACAGCATTCGTGTAAACTTGCAAAGATCATTCACTCCCTCATATTGTCAATCATTCACTCAGACAAGATAAAGTAGTGAAAATAAAGAAATAGTGCATTCTAAGTTTAATACTAGCCTGCTCAAATAGAATAAATCTCCATCCAGTAAATCGATCAACTAGTAAGGAACAAAGTACTATAGCAAACTTTTATCAACAATCCTTCTATTCCACTTAAGCATGAAAACAAGAAAACCTGTCCTCAAAAGAAATTTCCCTCTTAAAAACCATGTGACCAGACTAGAGTGATCTATAAATAGTAACAATTATCCTAAAGAAAAACCTGTTCAGCATGGTAAGCAATAAAATCTAATAAGTAATGAAATAACAAGACAAACACAAGCCATAGTTATAATAATGATTCCAATTAGATAAAACTTTATTCTCATATCAAATTTCAAAACTCTGTAAAGAAATTGAATTAAAGCAATTTATTTTCAATAAATGAAATTCCTGAAATAAAGTATTAAAAACATGTAAAATTTCACTCTATTACAAATATTCTGATTTGAATGGTGCGGATTTACCCAATCTGATTCAAATCAGATCCTTTGATCCGCTCTCGTAGATCGCCACACAAGGAATAGAGGGTCACGTCTGCATGACCTTTCCTTTGGAATATCAATGAGAACCATCAGCCAATCAGATTGCGCCATATAGATAATGCTGTCCCAGTTAATTCGTAAACAAGTCACAGGGATCTCTCCCACGAATCCACACTGTAAAACTGTATGTGCTCGCCGAAGGAGATTTTCAAAACTTTCGCAATAATACCTAATTTACCCGGTTCACACATAAAATAAAACCTAAGAGATAAATAATCATTAGATATTACGATATGCATATATATAGTAGATGTAGTTTATATTTGAATGTTTTTATTTTCTTTAATTTTGAAGGAATTAATAAGTCTTAAGTTTTCATTTATGCATATAGTATCAAATATTTTTGTATCTTACAGTAATATGTAAACAAAATAAGGCGCTTGACAAAAGGGGGTTTCTTGGGCAAACGAGGGTAAAATGACACTGAATTGCGTCCACTGAGTCTTGGAGTGTACCAGCTTCGTATGACTTAGTCATATAGTCACGAACACATTCACAATTTTTGCTGAGAAATCCGAGCCTGATTAGTGGTGTGTGTGTGTGTGTGTGTGTGTGTGTGTGTGTGTGTGTGTGTGTGTGTGTGTGAGAGAGAGAGAGAGAGAGAGAGAGAGAGAGAGAGAGAGAGAGAGAGAGAGAGATTGACATCTGTATAAATATTTGTACATTTAGAATGTTTTTTACGTTTTGTTTGTTTTGTTTTACGTCCATTCGAAAAAAAAATTAATATTGAGACGTCACCAGCTGTAGACATGAAGTACCACAAACCTAAACCTCAGGACCGTAGCATTAAGTTTCTGTAACGTGCCAACGCCTGCAGTGACACGGGACCCTCTTTTTTAAGTTCATGAAAAAGTGAAGAAAACCCACAATGATCAATTTCAAAATTGCTATAACGAATACAAAATGAAGAACAGAGCAAACATGGAACACCAGAGGCTGGATCAGTTGCCTATCTAAAAGACCCGTGACCCTCACTTCTAAAGGCCGGGATCTCACTTCTAAAGGCCAGGTTCACACTTCCAAAGGCCCGTGATTCTCACTTCTAAAGACCGGGGCCGGGATTCATAAAGATTCTAAGATTTTTCTTAGATTTCCTACTTAAGTACTAAAAAAATTCTTAGCTAAGAAAAATACTTAAGTATCAATTCATAAAAAAGTTAAGCACTGAACAGTGCGACATTTAACTCCGGACACGACAAAAGTCCGGAGTTTCGCCAACCCTTTTATTAAGGATACAAATAAACCCTTTACAAAAAAAGATGGGATTTTATGTCCACAAGACATGCACCAACATTTACACTTGTAACTATTGTAGTTTTTAAGATATTTCACCTGAAATCAAAAAATCCCATGGGATTTTGGTGGGATTTTTAATCCCACTTGGGGGATTTTCACTCCCACCAAAAATCCCATGGGAGAAAAAATATAATTTCTCCCATAGGATTTTAACTCCCGTATTTAAATTTAAAATGGGATACAATGTCCCATAGGAGGAAATGTCCCATAATGAACATGAAATGGCAGTGAATATCCTATTTGAGCATGAATGGGAATAAATATCCCAAATAAAACACAGGATGGGGACTTTTATCCCATGAATACAGTAATAAAGCAGAAAATTGTATCTTAAAGAGTGTTGTTTGTCATGATTCTTAAGAATGTACTTGCAAGCTAAGGAATGACATTAACTTTATATCTAGTAATTACACTCCTAAATTATGTAGACCTATACATGTGTTAATGGATAAATGTCTAAACAACATGAGAAATTAAATTATATTAGAGCTCTGCATTACTAAACTCTTTCCCATGCAATTTTAAATGTATACATATAACCCTATCACAAAAATATCAGAATAAAATTGAACGGTATTAAATTATGCAGTTAGAACACTAACTTATTTACATGCAGCTGTTCATATTCACTATTGACAACCTTTTACAGGTCGTCAGGTGTGAATATTCACAGGAACCGGTATTTTTGTCTGTAATAATAATAGTACGCCTTATGGTACCATCCCCAATGAAAAAAATAACCCAAAAGGAATGGCACCATTTCTTACTCAAAACTTCGCTTCAAAATAATTCGAAAATTCTGCTTTTATCGTCACCCACCCCAATTGTCATTCTGATTCAGTAATCCCAGTGCTTTTATTAGGGGTGTGTGGTATATACCCCTACTCTTATCATTATGTACAGGCTAAATTATCGGTTCCTCTGATATGTTGTGGAATTTTGGAATAGCCTAGCTTACAGTTACAATTTGTTTACAATATATTAAAATTAGTGTTAATTAAGTGCTTACGGTGAAATCTGCTACTGCTAGATGATGCTAAGTTGTTTCGTGAACCGAATCAGACATCTCCAACAAGATTCTCGAAGATTTAACAACACAAGAATCATTTTACAAAATGCATGCTTCGGTCCATCATTCTCCCTCTGACAATCACATTCATTCTGAAGTCAAAGTACTTTCTCCTATACCTTAAGCGTCAAAAAGACTTTGACAGGTAAATACGAATAAACGGTTAACAGACATCTCGACCTTAAGAAAGTTCAGTCCTGGATGTTCTAGTCCAAAAAGAAGTATGACCCAATCTTATGCATTAATTTATTAAATTTCCGGTTGAGCAACACCCAAATCCTCTAGAGACATTGTTTACAGTTATATGACATTACCTAAATGTGTGACACAATATTAATCCACACCTGCTCAAAGGGGCATAAGCACCGAGCATAGACCTAAATTTTGCAGCCCTTCACTGGCAATGGTGACGTCTCCATACAAGTGAAAAATTCTCAAGCAGGACGTTTACGTTTTTGTTTTTTCTTTTGAAAATTTTGTTTTCATTTTTTTTTTAATGTTAAACATGAAAAGTATGACTAAATCTGTGTTGACAGCCAAAATTTTAACCTTCTGGATGCAGGAATAAAAGCAATATTTTAGCCTTCATTCTGCGTTATGTAAACAAAGACTGGAGTCTTTTTATGTTTACATTTAAGGTGGCTCACTACACCGGGAAATAGTTTCTCAAATCAGTACAAATTGATTTAATATTTTAAAAAAGATCCAGAAGATATACAATAAGTGTGTATTTCAACACATGAACAAAAGACTGGTGGATTTGAGCTCAAGATCTGTAGTTCACCAGCCCAATGCTCTCTCTCTCTCTCTCTCTCTCTGTCTGTCTGTCTCTTGTCCAATGCTTTATTAATTAACCACTTAGCTACCGTGTTATAGACGAATAAATCGATCGATACAAATACTTTCCCAAAACATTTAAATCGCCATCTTGTAACATAGTGTCATAAAGCTTTAGTGTAGTGAGTACCTTAACAAACCAGTGAAATGTTTAATTTTGTAATTGAATTTTCAAAGCATCTTTACTTTTGCACATGCAATTTTACAAAGATTATTCAATAAAGGGTAAAAAAAACAACACTTAAAAATACTTGTTTTTGATCCACTGTAGATTTTAGGAAAATATTAGATTCCTGGGTCAGAGAAATCTAGACATCATTAAATGATAATGAAGTATTGTAAAAAAAAAAAATTCAAGACTCTCCAATATTGTTTGCAACTAGGAGAAATGGTCACAAGCTATTTTACACCCGCATCCCTCTTGGATCGAACCACTATAACTTTTAGGATAACAATAAATCCTCTCCCAACAATGTGCACATCTGCAAATGGCAATGAAGCATTGTACAAAGTTTCAAGTTTATCAGAGTACAAAAACCATATAATTATATGAAATGAATTTGCATGTAAAAAGTACATGAAGTGCACAATTATGATTTAAATGTAATTATCATTTTTATTAGGAATTTAGATGTCTCCTCTTTTTGCAAACAATATACACATCTATATATGAAGATGAGATATATAATGAGGATATAAAACACTTCTAACAAAAATGTAAACAAATATGTGCAATGCGAGTTTGAAAATATGTATGTCTTAAAAAGTGATTGACTAGATATCAGGAAGCAAGCAAGCTCACTCCATGTTACTGTGCTACAACTAACTGAAATTCACTACATTATCCAAAATCCACCCCAAAAGAACCAAAACCTACCAACACTAAATACCAATATATATCCATGTGAGGTCAAGGTTTCAGGAGTGAAACAATGTGTTTTTTAAACTTTAAATCTCATTATGTTTTACTTTTGTAGGATATTCATAATGTTGAAATTGATTTAAAGCAATCAATTTTCAATTGGAGATACAAGGTACATGTATGCACATAAATGTACCACCCTGAATCTCATATCATACATGTACCTTATTTTATAGCTGGCAAAATTATGAAATGAAATTTAATGTCACCACAGAATTTATAATTTCCGTTTCTTTCTCTCAATTCACATGGAGACCTCCTTTTTTAGAGTCTTATTTTCTTTTACTTGAATGTTCTAAATTGAAATCTAAGGAATAATAATCTTGGAAGAAAAATCTACATGAAAATATTTTCTACTTTGAGAAACAAAATGACAAACATAACTGTTTTAAATGTAAGTCAGAAATAGAAAAATAATTCAATTTATTGCACTTACATATGTAATTGAAAGAAAATTCCTTTGAGTACATGATTTTAGAATGAAAATAAGATTGATTAATATTCAAAAAAGTATTTCAATTTCTTCAAAACTTCAATCTTCAGATGATTTTCCATCCATTGACACCCCAAATGTATGATCACACACATTCAGCAGGAACATCTGTTCCTCAAATCTCCTTCACATAACACTTGACTACTTTTGAAATGCAATTTAAGTCTTTTTAGAAATTAACAAAGATGAGTGTACAGATTCATACCCTAGCTGTTGATGATTGCTAAAACCGATCACTACTCAAAACTCTGAAACAAATCTTTCTGGATTTTTTTGTATTTCACACACACACGCACACATACACGTACATGCATACACACATCAAAAATATCAACAAGACACTGACCTTACCAGTCACCTGAGTTATTTAGTTAAAAGTATTACTAACCTCAATATGAATGAAATCTATATAATACAGTAACTTTTCTTGCTCTAGGCATGCATTTATATGCTAAATTCTAATATTCAGTAGAAGTATAATATAAGGTGTAATTCATTCCCCCAAAATCATCTATACTGATGAAACATTTTACAATTATAAACTTGATATACACTTTTAACACTATTTGGATCTGACCTTGAATCAGAACTCTGGAGTTGCAAGTGTCACAATTTTTGTACATCTTTCTGTTTTTCTTGACAATGCATCCATCATTTATAATATTCTAGTGTCAACAAAATTAAAGAAGGATTCTTTTAAATCATAAAGACATGTAATTACTATGACCATTTTGGTTCCATCTATTTTAAAGCTAGTATCAAAACCTTTAGATTCTAACATGTATATATAAACTGCGTTTTTAATTATCAAATACCAAAAAAAAAAAAAAAAAAAAACCCACCCCAAAACCAACCAACTTTTAGCTATTGATCTTAATCATAGTGTTTTATTTTGATAATTTAATTTACAGATACATATATAAGTTGTCATAATGTCATTTAATTCTATTTTATTGTTGCATTTCCTCTTCTTGCCCTTGTAAAACACCTTAGAGTAATAAACTGTTTTATATAAGGCTGCATGTATATAAATTTTATTATTATTATCACTGATCGAGGTCATGAAATTTACAATTACCTGTTCTACCTAAAAGCATCAATAGCATTAATTAAGGAAGATGTTATCTAAATTTAAATGTTTTACACATAAACACTATATATCAAGTTTGGTTCCTCCTGGAGTCAGAATTTCTACCCTAGGAATCATGATATTTACAAGCTTGATGTTTTGTTTACTGTCACAACAGAAGCTGACCACTAGCAATAGGTCACATGAGAGAATCAATTGACCTAAAAATCTATCAATTAACATGATTGAAATGTTTTAATCTTTATATCCATGATAAGATATTCTTTATATATTTTATATTGAATTCAATTTGGTACTTTGACCTCTTTATTTTCAAAATAATTGGAATTATGTCTATATACATACATGTGAGAGTTGGCCTCCATGTGTCCAATGAAGAAATTATGAATAATGGAATCACAAATTAATGATTGTCTAATGCTTACAGGGATGGATCCAGGAATTTTTGAGAGAGGGGAATTTTACCATTAATTTTGGTTATCAAGGGAGGGGGTCCACCCTCAAAATGTGTTATTTTTACTTTATTTTAGCAAAATTTCCTGAACCAGCACCCCTTCTGGATCCACCACTGGGTTATCATTTACTCCTTCATTCTTGATTACAAACCTAAGGACACTAAATTGTAATTTCACATTTTTTTTTTAATTTGACAATATTTCATTATCACACAACAGCAAAATTATGAAAGCATATACATGTACGTACAATAATAGCAAATTGATTGTTCTGACATATCATTTGATATACATATATATTCATAAGAAAATTTGAACTATCATGCATATTACAGATTATCAGTCATCAAGATTTTTGTTGTGTTTTTTTTTTTTTTTTGTTCAAAGTAATTTCACATTTTGAATCTTGCTTATTAATTGATATGTTGATATGGAATCAAATGACATGCATGCACGCAGAAGCTATGTGAAAAATGTCAGATCTTGTGTAGCAATTTGTAAACCCAATGATTACAAAGCCTATTAGTATTCTATATCAGTAAAAGAAAATCCTATTTTAATTCATATTTTGCAATAGATATGATAAAAGGAATAAGCATTTAATAATAATTATCAAAATCTATAGTTTAAAATTGAAAAACAATCTCATAAAAAATATAACATATATTTTACACATGCATTTTTGTAAACTTTACAAAAGGAACAGATTTCCCCCCTGAATTTATATAAAAATCAGTATTATGTCCTGTGACATTTTGTTATTATGCTTTAATAAACTTCTAATATTGACTTTGTCCTTGCATGGTCACTTTGTCCATTATTTTTTTTTTATATCTGTACCCAGGTTTTGTCTTGTGACTTTTACCCCAACTAATCCCTCTGTGTATAATACACATGGGATGTTCTTTACAGCTCAGCAAGCCCCTGGCTTTGTTTCTCATTGTTCCTTATCTACAATTACTGGGTGAATGACTTTGTGAGGTTGTAATTTGCCATCTAATACTTTTATAAGCATTTCATATCATGATCAACATGTCATGCTATTTCAGTCAATATTATAAATAATTCATTTGACACATAATATGTAATATTGTAGGCTTATATGGTAATATTTGGAAAATAATGGCAAAGCAATTCTCAGCATGAACATTGAAAATTATGTTGCAATATACATGTACATCACCCAATACAAAGGCAAAGGATACATTTTAATTTTTACGTTTAAATTCATATGAAATATTGTGAAATTCATAATCATGTGAATGCATAGCTGCAGAACTGTAGCTCTCTGGGAAAATATTAATTGGTACAGATCTGTCCCAATATTTTCTCAGAGAGCTACAATTCTGCAGCTAGTGAATGTGGTTAACTTATACTACCATTAAGATATGTAATCTCTTTCTAATATTTGTTTAATTTGTACCTTTTTCATATTGTACAACAAAGTATAATTTAATGCACATTAATCCTCGAATTATAATAATTTTTTTAAATTATTTTTTTTTAGGCTTAATTTTTTTTTATTTATTTGTACAAATAGAAATTAAGTGCATCATAATATATACTTTTAAAGGTAAGATGTACAATTGATATATAATCACTCATACCAACCATTCATACCACTCAAACATTTCAAAACTATGGATTATAAATTTTGATTAGTGCAAAATTTGTTAATTTCTATAAGGTCATCTCAAATCTTTTAAAATCATTTTAGTGACTTTTTGGGGGAAAACACCTGAAACACTTTTAAAGCCAATTTAAATGGTCCAGGTCAAGCATATTTTGCTTTTAGGCCAAATCTTTGTAAGATCATTTGTGCACTTTGACAATTATTTCTAAATATTCGGGCTAGTATAATGAAGAAGTATGGATGTTTCAATTTTCATTAACATTTAATACCAAAACCATATCTCCTTTTCTTGACCAAAAAAGCCCCCCCCCCCCCCCCTCCACACACACACAGTGAGGTCTAGATCCGCCACTGTTTAATCTGTGATTTTGGGGCGAAGTTGGATCAATTTCATTTTATGAACAGGTCCAGTGGTACGATGGATTTTTCATTTTCAAGACAAATTAATAGAAATATAAATTGTTAGCCAGTAAAAAGAAGTAATGATTTAAATCAGATACTTGGAACAGTGTTGATGTTAACAGGGACCTATATACTAGTTAGTATATAGCTATGATGTTAACTTATGAAATTCTTATATTGTATACAAGATATTATCCAACTAACAGATAGACTTTTGCAATTATATCTTATGCATTATGAACTGTAGCTAAACAATATCACTATTAAAATCTTATGTCCATTTCCATGTAGTTGGGAATCAATTAAGCTTTCCTGGTTCCGATTTTGGTTTAATTTTTATTTTGTGAACATAAATCAATATTTGTCTAATCACAGGAACCGGTAATTTTGTCTGTAATGATAATAATGAGAGTCTATACGATACCCCCCCCCCCCCCCGTGTTTTTATTAAGAGGTGGTATTGAATACACCCGTAAATATCATTACAGACAAAATGGTAATATATTTACAAGTGCACTCTACGTATTGTTCTCCACGGGCAAGGGGACAGGCACCGGAAGTACGGATACATGTATTTAGAGATTGGCCTTCTACTGGTATATAATAAAATGAATTTTATTGTACCGGTAGAAGGCCAATCTCTATACCGGTAGAAGGCCAATCTCTAAAGCTTACAAAAAAGCGTGAAACGATTACATGAATCGAAAGAGGGATGAAATAGACTACGAATTCATACATTTCAGAGAAATTATTCCCACCAAAAATAATATGAAAAAAAGGTGGGGGGGGGGGGTAGTAATATCCATATTTAAGGTGCCTGTGCAGGCAAGGGCGCATCCAGGAATTGTTTAAAGGATGAGCGGATTGCGACCCAAGTTTGTGCCTATTCCGCCCCGGCCCCAAAGATGGGTGAATATCTCAAACTGGTAAAATGACAAGTTTTGTTTAAAACTATGGAAGTAAAGTGGAGTGACTACAACCCTCTCGATCCGCCACTGATGAACAAGAACTACATTACGGGGATTAGGAAGCACAGGGTTCATTTAGAATAATTGTAATCTTTAAGGAAATCTTCGTGGAGCACATTATCGCAAATAGTTGCTGAAATTGAACCTTACCATAATTCCGCCGGCGAGGATTGCAGCTATTTTCACTTTCACATCGCAGGAGGTGCGTTTGATGAGCTATCAACTTATACATCCTCATATCTACATGTACAGGGGCGGGTCCAGGAATTGTGGTTACGGGGCGCCACTTTATGAGGCAGTGGGTCCATGGCGAAGCCCTGGTTGGGGCCCAGGGGGCGAAACTCCTGGGTTTTACAAATTTTATGGGGCTTGAAATATTTCTCCTATTTAGTCATTTGTATTACATGTATTTTCTATCATTTTAATAAGGTGAAATTAACAAAATGACCCAAATTTTAAGGGTTTTTTGGGAAAATATTAAGTTCTCCCAATAAAGTAATTAAAAAAATTAAAAGATTTTGTCATTTATTTCTCTGCCTGCGCCACCTCTAAGTCCGCCACTGATGTATATTGCAATAATCTACCAGAATATACTGACACCTTATAGGTGATACTTCATTAGTACAAATGGACACCACCACCACCACCATCCCTCCAAACGGAGGGGGTGAGACTAACAACGAAAGGGGAAAAACACATTCCGCAAATTATAATATACATGTAACAGGCTGTCTTTGCATTTAGTCCGAGTGTTTTCAGTTATCTTTTTAAAAATTCTATATATTGATTGCAACACAAACATCCTATTATAATTACATGGCGATGATAAAGTCTCAGTAAGTTTCCACAAAGCTGAAAATTGGTATACACCATATTGTACAAACTGATACAGAACTAAAATATTGCGGAAACTTATCAAAACTTTGCGGTAGACTATCAATATAGCAATGTGCATACTAAAACAGAACAGTTTCTGCAAACCGAAATTTACGCAAACTTGATCAGCTTTCAGCAAATTTTCGTTGCGGAAACTACTTGAAAACAACTTAGATATGTCAAGTTTCAGCAGGACACACCAAGTTTTTGCAGGGAGAAAGCTTTCAAGATGAAAAATGAGTGCGGAAACTTGACGAAAACCACTTGTACACCTAAGTCTATGTAGTGAAATTTGTATTTTTCATCCATTTGTAAATTCCATGTTTTTAATGAAAAGAACTTACATGTATATAAATTGACATTAGTAAATACTATGTAATATTGCAGGTAAATTTTGTAGGGTATATAAGCGAGTGGGGGGGGGGATTCAGACCAGCTTTTAGTGTTAGGAATTGCATGCTTTAGTCCCAGTTTGTGTTACTCTGAAGTGAAGTCCCAATTGGTTATTAAAATGCACGCACATAGATCTATACATTTCCATACACCTATATTCAGTGCAACCCCCCACCTAAAATTTTCAAATTTAAGGTAAATCGCGGTATCTTGTTTAAAAAAATGTACTAAATGATAAAAGAAGCAATAATTTCTTCCACTCCCGGAGAAATAAATGACAAAATCTTTTGATTTCTTGCATTACTTTATTGGGAGAACTTAATTTTGTTCTAAAACCCATAAAATTTGAGTCATTTTATTAATTTCACAAATGACTAAATAGGAGACATATTTCAAGCCCTGTAAAATCCCGGAGCTTCCAGGGGCTTCGCCCCCCTGAACACCACCAGCACTTTGCTCTGGGTCCACTGTGGGCCTCAAGGCGGCCCCCGGACCCCCTGCCTCATAAAGTGGCGCCCCCTCCCTGTAACCGCATTTCCTGGACCCGCCCCTGATATTACGAAGTTCATACAGCCCGAATCATCGAAGCTTAGACTGGGTATTTTGAATTGAAGATTTTAAGATTTCCAAAACGCAGTTTGACAAATAAAAACGGGTGTGTAATGCTCTAGTATGAAATTATATTGGAAAAGAAGAATCTACACTCGTGCAAATGCGCATGCCTTTCTGCTGTCTGACTGGCTCTATCCTTCCGACTCTCTCGTTATAATCTAGGGGATAATTGAATTATCTCTCAAGATCCGTGCAAATGGCCACATTTAAGTAATAGACAATTGTGTAGTATTACATGAATTTACATTTGTTTGATTTTAAGGCAAGATAACCATGAATTATGTATTGTATTCAGAGGCGGGTGCAATATTTCAGTTTGGGGCCCGGAGAAATTGCTGGGTGGGTGGGTCTAAAGACCGCCTTTAGACCTCAGTAAGTCCAGGACAAAGTCCTGGGTGGTTCCAGGGGACAAAGCCTATGAAAGCTCCCGCTTTTTTCTTCTTTTTATTGCGAAAACTAGCACCAGTACTCTCTAAAGTATTTTGATTGCATATCTTTATTCTTAAAAGCTGTATATTTGGCATGCGCATATTTAATATACATTAATGAAAAAAAAGTCTAAAACTATATCGCATTAAAAGTGTACAAATTAAGTTTACTTAGTTCATTCCCAACATTGGGTGCATGATCTTTAGTTCCTTAGAATGCATTAAGTACTAGAGACACACGTTACATGGATATGAAAACAGACACTCAGATTTGATTGATAGGATATTGTTTAAGTTTCCTCTCGAGAATTTTTCACTCATATTAAGACGTCACCATTACCGGTGAAGGGCTAAAACATAGGCCTATGCTCGGTGCTTACGGCCTTAGAGCAGGGAGGGAATTTATCGTGCCACAGAAGTTGAGACAATGGGCCTCGGTTTTTTGCGTTCTCATCCGAAGGACTGTCCCATTGGGTCGTCTCTTACGACAGGCAAGGAGTACTGAGGACCTATTCTACCCGGTGTTGTAAAGCATAAAATCCCCCCCCCCTCCCGCATAGACTTTTCCTCCGAAAAAACGGGCCCGGGATAGACATTCCCCCCGGAAAGATGGGCCTGGAATAGAATTTCCCCTTACGAAGAATTAACCCGGGTCCAACCCCAACCCCCTAAGAAAAACCGTCCCAGTATAGAAATTCCCCCTAAATGACAGTACACCCCCATTCTTACATTTTAGCTATGTATCTGTTTCCATTTCTATTACTAGAATTCTCTTGCTTATTTAGACCCAGTAATTCTTCTGATTATTTTTGTGTGTGTGTATCGTGAACAATCATCATCTTATGATTTTTTATAAAAAGGAAATTGCTCAAATCGTGTAATGGTATATCAAAATTCATTCAGACATCTTAAGTCTTTATCGTTATTTACTAGTATCTAACATTTGAATTAGTAAAGTTGGGAAGAACTTAAATGATTTTTTTAATTTAAATAAACGAGAAAATTGAATTACTTTTATTTATACAGTTCATCTATTTCACTTTTCAGATATTTTAATTATACATCTTATAGTCACGTCGCGCACGGTACTGGTGTTACTTTCATACGTGCATTAGAAAATGTTTCCGCTATGTTTACACAGTTGTATATTTTGTGGATTATTAAAGTCTTATACATCAATGGCAAGGAAAATATATAAATAATAATAATAGCTTATATAAAATATAATTTACACGCATTATATTATCAATAACGGAGTTATATACACGCAGATGTCGTCATTTTTCGTTGTCCCGCGTTACATGAAATACGCATACGCTTTATCCACAGATTAATAAAATGATTGATTTTGTCCCAAATAACGTAAGAATTGGTGTATGATTGTGACGTCCTTATCTAAAAACCATAAACCAATTACTTTAAACATTTAGTTCATAGAATTGATATAGCGACCTTAAAAATGGCAAAGACAGTGCCTGTCAGTGGTGTCCCGTGTTTGTAGATAGACTGCAAATGCAAATCATCATGACCAGTAGCACGCCTAATACAGGGGGAAGTTGACTATCCTTGTTACATTTATAATGTACATGTATCGTGGAGCACAATGTATACCAGTATTATAAAATTCTGAGTATATCCATGAAGTAGATTGATTTTATCGGTGTCCAGTGAAATGTCCTTTTTCTACAAATACCGCGCTTTTTAAACAATTCTACCATTTTATGTCTTATTTCTAAGCATTATTCCAACGCGAATATTTTAATGAATATAACTTACAGAAAGTACATAAAATTTACTATATAGAATATACAACATTTCATTTTATCCCGCGTCCATTTAGGAAAACGAAAAGATACTTAATGTCCAAATAAATGTCCCATGTGATTTTGTCGCGCAATGACGCGACGTCAATGTACACAACCTACGTCTAGCTAAAACGTAAAATGTTGCTTTTATTATTTTTGAATTATCTAAATTAAAATGATTTTTAAAAATAGTATACAAGGTATTTAAGCTATTGCATGTGTATCTCATAGATATGTTTTACTCTAGATCTGGTACATATACTTTAATTGACTTTATCAAATGACAATTGTACAGACTACATTTTGTTGCATGTACTACTGTATGTCATCGTCGCAAACCACGGGTTATTGTTTCATTCTATTTCACATACGTTTGTGAAATAGAATGAAACAATAACCCGTGGTTTGCGACGATGTACTGTATGTATGCATATAAAAATTCAGCATTGAACAGATACACTTACGGTGTGTAAAACGTTGCAATATTATACAAATCTTGATTTATATACGAAACTCTTTAATCATATTCGATAATCTTGTTATTCATATATGACAAAATTTTAATTATATTCGATAATCTTAATATTTATATGCGAAAATTTTGATTTATATTCGATAATCTTGTTATTTATTTACATTTGGTAACCTTGTTATTTATATTCAATAATTATATAAATCTCGATTTATATTCCATAATATTTGATTCGTATTTGATAATGTTTCTCACATATAAATCAAAATTTCCGTCCGCATATAGATATCAAGATTTCTCACATATAAATCAAAATTTCCGTCCGCATATAGATATCAAGATTATCGAATACAAATCAAGATTTCCGCATATGAATAACAATATCATTAGATCAAAAGTTCAACATCTGACAAAAAAATCTAAAGTCACACGGTTTTCACGAGACCACCCCTTCAAAACTAAATATGATATATATTGAAACTAACCGATTCGCAAGTAAAACATACGAGTATAAATAACACTCTGTATACCTTTTCTACTGTTTATTCAGAAATGAAAGTGAACATTAAAACGTTAAAATGTAATATTATTTGGAAGTTTTTATCTCTCACTTCAACTCACCGTGGTTATTATTATTATTCATTTATAAAGCGCAAAACTACATATACTTTCTATGCGCTGGTTGTTGTTTTTTTTTTCCACTAGAGCGTGATCGATGTAGATCGATGACAGAAACGTACGGGAGTTTTTAACCCCCCCCCCCTTCCGTGTTTGGCATTAATAAAAAGTATTAAAGAGAGCAATGATTATTAAACATAGAGACTTGAACAAGTCTATATATATCCTAGAAAAAACCAAAACTGATTTTTTTTACTGTGTTCAAATTTTTCAGAGGTCATATTCATAAGAATTGCAAGCCTTATTTCATGGGATGGTTACCTGTAAAATGCGAAACGAAATCGAAAGGAAACGAAATCTACCGAAGCAAAACGAAACCTACCGAAACGGGTACCCTTATTTCATACGACATGCCTGCTGTTGTAGGCACGGTGAAATAAATACAGTACGTATACTTTGGAGTATTTCTAAGAATTCATAATTTTTATGAATGTACACTATACACGTACAAAGATTTATTTTCAATTTTTAAACATTAAATCATGCATGTGCTTTAGTTATGATATTACAGCTTGGAGATAATGAATTTGTTTAAAATGTGACGTTGCTTTCGTGATTATATTTTGCCACAATTTATGACGTTATAAGTGTAACGTAAAGTGACACCAGTACCGTGCGCTTAGTGAGTCGATTTTTTACGAAAAATCCTACTTATATTGACCATCGTTAAAGTCTTTTGGTAAGCATATTGTATTTACAATAAAAATATTTGTTTGTTTTATGAATATCGTAATATTAATGAGCGCATATCTATTTCCTTAAACTATTATAACAAATGAAATCCGGAAACAGGGGGGGGGGGGGGGGGGGGGGTTATATATATACCAGGGCGATTTTTCCGCCAAAGGGGAGACTCTATACTGATTTTGTACATAGGGGGAAATTATATCCTGGGGCGCAATTCCGGGCCCGTTTTTCCGGGGGGGGGGGGGGGGGGGTCTATGATACAACACCGGATCCCCACGGGATGAAACATATCTGATATACATATTACATGTAAAAGCCCTACATTAACTGGATACTGGATATTGGACTACAAGGGCTTTGCAATTGAGGACTAACCAAATCACGGTTAGGGTGGTTCGGGAGGGGTTGTCCCCCTCCCTTACGGGAGAAAATATTGAAGCATTACAGGTAATGATCAATTGCAAGCACATTAAATTCTTATCTTTGAAATGATGGGGGGGGGGGGGGGGGGGGGTTCCATCTCCACACCCCTTAATTCTGCAAGTGAGACTGTTAGTTAACTCTATGATAAAATTTAGAAGATATAAAACAGAAAGAATTTTGATACAAGTAAAAAGTTTCATATATTTTTGGAAAATTATCTAGATGTGCAATATTTAGGATTAAGCTCAATAAAAATCCGAAGTACGTAACATTTGATAAGGGTAATTTTCGCATGGGGCGCCTCTATGCCGGCTTGATTAGATCGGTCGTATACGTACATTTAATGACAGAGTGAAATTTTAGTGTTTTTATTGAAGAAAATATGTGGTTGTCATAGACAAAAAACTCCGCACTTTTATCGTGTCCAGAGTTAAATGTCGCACTTTTAAAGGTATTTTGTTGATTAGGAATATGCATTGATTGATCACTATTTTACGATCAAGTGTTGCATCTATATATTTTGGAAAATGAACTATACGTGATGGCTGGTCGAGGGGTTGGGGAAAGGGTGGGTGCTTTGATCAGTCCGCTACTAAAGTTTTCCTAGTAATGAACACAGTATTAGTTCTTCATTGTAAAATCTATTTCCAATATCAACCGTAACTATTTCAACTCCAGTAAAGCTTCCACCAAAAAATTACAACAAACAACAAATCATCGATACATAAATGTTCGAGATTATGTCTCTAGGTAGTGTCAAAAATAACAACGAAATCTTTCTTTGGAAGCGGAAGACCATAATGATAACAGAGATAACAATGAGGTCTTCAGTTGGAAGCGGAGGACCTGAATTACAGTAAACAAAAAAACCATTTATACTAGACTAGATAGGTTAGGGTCAATGGCTTATGATCTCGTGTCTGACGAAGCGTAACGTGTAGAATATAATAGGGTAGATTGTTAATTGGGAATACAAAATGACTGACTAGTGGGACCACTATTTTTTTTTTTATTTAAGTAGTGTCAAGAACAACGAAATCTTCCGTTGGAAACGGAAGACCTTAATGATATCTTATTCAGGTTTCCATTTGGGAGCAGAAGACCTTAACTACAAGACTTGTTCGGTTAGGGTCAATGTGTTATGTTGTCGTGTCCGACGAAGCGTAACGACTAGGATTTAAAAGGATAGTTTGTTAATTGGGAATACACAATGACTGACCAGTTGGGCCACTATATTTTTTTTTATATCCGAACTAAACATCGTGTGATTATTTCCTGTACATATATGAAGTATTCAAATTGTACATTGTATAGAATATCAGGGACTAAGTAGAGTGATTGAACAGTATTTTCCGTTCAAGTGCCATTTCTATCTGGTCAAAACGAGCCTTTTGTCAATTTTGGACCATAAATTCTGCAGGAGGAGGGGTGGCTTCTGCTCCTCCGCCGCTAAAGTTTTGGTTTTTTTTAAATTTCAAAATATTCATAAATAAACACCGCACGATTATCTATTCTAAATATTCAAATTATTCAAAATGTTAACGTTGTCTATTTCAACTTTCAATATAGTTAGGAAGCTAAGTGAATAACGCTGAATTTTACCGCAGATATCCATTGACTTCATTTACCTGATTATTATAGATCAACACAATTATATTTATATGTGTACTTTTAAAAAGTGGCGGATCCAGGGGGTTAAATTCCAATATGAATACTTTACTTTTGAAGAAAGAAAAAATAGAAAACCCAAACAGATAGAAACTCCAAATAAACAATGAAACATACTAGTAAAGATCACAGGAATTTATCACGTACAAAATCAATATCTAGGTAGTATTAGTGGGTTAGTGTCTGACGAAGCGTAACGGCCAGAACTCAATGGTGAAGTTCGTTAATTGGAATTACACAATGACTGACCAGTGCTTTACGTTCAAGGGTAAAAATGGGCCACTTGTCAATTCTAGAAATTGAACTGTGCGAGGGAGAGGGGGATGTTCGCTCTCGGTCATCCACCACTAAAGTTAATAAACATCATATGATGAATTCCTTAACATGTATATATGTAAAGTATTCAAAATGTTAACATTAAATTTACTTGTATTTTAACTTCCAATAATGTTACAATGATAGATGAGTACCGCTGTTATAGGCATCACCAAAATTATCTAGCTAGTGGCGGATCCAGAGGGGTAAGAAGTAGGCATAAAATCGTGATAACAGTACTTTGCTTTTGGAATAATGATAAATAAACCCTGACAAGACAACCCTGATATATATATATAAATGTCCGTGATCATAGAAATGTATCACATAAAAAATCGATGACTAAGTGGAATAACAATTAATTGTCAATGATAACAGGTTTTCATTGCGAAGCAGACCTTAATTACAATAAACAAGTACACCCACAAGATGTTGTCGTGTCTGACGAACCGTAACGAGTAGGATTTAAAAGGGTAGTTTGTTAATTGGGAATACACAATGACTGACCAGTGTCCCCACTACATTTTTTTTTAATTTCCGAACTAAACATCGTGTGACTGTTTATACCATACAAATATGAAATATTCAAATTGTACATTGTAGAATACCAGGGACTAAGTAGAGTTACAATGGGAGTAGTTTTTTTAATTGGAAGTACACAATGACTGACCAATATTTTCCGTTTGAAAGTGCCATTTCTATCTGGTCAAAACGAGCCTTTTGTCAATTTTGGACCATAAATCCTGCAGGAAGAGGGATGGCTTCCGCTCCTCCGCCTCTAAAGTTGTTTTTCTAATTTCAAAATATTAAAAAATAATCCTCGTATGATTATGTATCCTAGATATTTAAAGTATTCGAAATGTTAACGTTGTTTATTTCAACTTTCAATATAGTTAGGAAGCTAATATTAAGTGAATAACGCTAAATATTACCGCAGATATCCATTGACTTCATTTACCTAATTAGTAGATCAACACAATACGTCTACCTAATAACTGGCGGTTCCAGGGGGTTAAACTGCAATATCAATACTTTGCTCTTGAAGAAGAAGAAGAAGAAGGGGGAAAAACCAAACAAATAAAAACTCCAAATAAGCAATGAAACACACGAGTAAAGATCATTAGGAATTTATCACGTACAAAATCAACTCATGACTAGTGTCAGTGGCTGTATTCAATGATGAAGTTTGTTAATTAGAAATACACAATGACTGACCAGTGTTTTACGTTCAAGGGTAATGTCTATCTGGTCAAAATGGGCCGCTTGTCAATATTAGAAATTGAATTGTGCGAAGTAGGGGTGGAGTGTCGTTCTCGGTTATCTACCACTAAAGTTAATAAACATAACATCATATGATGAAGGCATGCCTTTATATATATATATATATATATATATATATATATATATATATATAAATATATATATATATATATATAAAGTATTCAAAATGTTTACATTAGATTATATCTACATTTATTTTAACTTTCAATAAGTTAGAATGATAGGTGAGTACATGTACCGCTGTTATAGGCATCACCAGAATTAATTTAGCTAGTGGCGTATCCAGGGGGGTATTATAAGAAGTAGGTATAAAATCATTGTAACGGTACATGTACTTTGATTTTTGAACACTGATAAATAAATCAGATAATCCTGATATATAAATGTCCGAAATCATAGAAATGTATCACAATATAAAATCGTTGACTAAGTAGTGTCAATGGATTGATTTAAGGTTTCATGTCCAACGAAGCGTAACGATTATGATTTACGAGGGTAGATTGTTAATTAATTGGGAGTACACAATGACTGAACAGTGCTTTACATTCAATAGTCGTGTATATCTGGTCATTAAGTGGCTGGGGAAATAATTAGTACTATGCGTGAGGGATGGGAATGGGACGGGGGATCCGCCCATTCGCCACTGAAGTTATTATTTGAAAAATAAACATCGTATAGTTAAATTCTTTTGCGTATACAAGGTATTCAAAATATTAACGTCATCTATTTTATCATCCAATGAAATTAAAATGATAAGTGAAGACTGTTGTATCCACACAACTTGTGTAACTAATTAGTGGCGGATCTCGGGGTTAATACATTTGTAAGTAGACCTAAAAATTTGCGATAACATTGCTTTGCTTTATGAGTAAAAAAAAGTCTACAATATTAATAAAACATTGATACACAAATGTCGAAAATCATATAAGTTTATCACTATAAAATCGCTCGAGATGTTTAGAACACTTAGAGCTGAACTTCCCTAAAGTCGAGACGTCTGTTAACCGTTTATTCGGACACGCCTGTCAAAGTCTTTTCGACGCTTAATGTAAAGGTAGCAATCGGAGAAAGTACTTTGACTTGAGAATGAATACGATTGTAGAAGGGAGGGAAAGATGGACCGAAGCATGCATTTTGTAAAATGATTCTTGTGTTGTTAAATAATCGAGAATCTTATTTGAGATGTCTGATTCGGTTCACTAAACAACTTAGCATCACCTAGCAGAGTTCATGTTTCACCGTAAGCACTTAACACTAATTTTAGAATATGTAAACAAGTTGTAAGCTAGGCCTATTCCGTAATTCAACAACATATCACAGGAACTGGTAATTTAATCTGTAGTAATAATACTGCTACCCTTTCTAAAACCACAAGGATGGTGGGTGACGATAATTTTAAGAACTATTTTGAAACGAAGTTTTGAGTGAAGTATCAGCCCTTGTAGCCCCCCCCCCCCCCCCCAATAGCAGCTGATTAGGGGATGGTACGGTATATGGTATATACCCACACTATTATTAATACAGACAAAATTACCGGTTCCTGTGAACATATTTTAGTACCTGACGACATATGAAGGGTTGTGAATAGTGAATGTGAGCAACTGCATGTGAATGCACGGGCAATGGAAGTTGATGTAAATAGATACATGTAGTATGTGCATGTATATATATTTATACATGCACATACTATATATTTACATTAACTTACAGTGCCCGTGTGTGAATGAGTATTTCATAGTGTTCTTGTCTGCTTGTTGCAATAATATAGTCCCGTCCAATTTTATATGGATATTTTTGTGCAAGGGTTATATGTATACAATTAAAATTGCATGGGGAAAAGTTTAGTAATGCAGAGCTCTAATATCTTTTATTATCTCTCATGTTTTTTAGACATTTATTCACAAACACATAGGCCTACACATAAGAGTTTATAATTACTATATATATTTAAAAATTAATGCCATGCCTTGGCTTTTAAGTACATTTTAAGAATCATGACAAACAACACTTTTTAAGATACAATTTTCTGTTTTATTGTTATATTCATGGAATAAAAATCCCATCCTGTGTTTTATTTGGGATATCTATTCCCATTCATGCTCAAATAGGATATTTACTGCCATTTCATGTTCATTATGGGACATTTCCTCCTATGGGACATTGTATCCCATATTAAGTTTAAATATGGGAGTTAAAATCCTATGGGAGAAATTATATTTTTTCTCCCATGGGATTTTTGGTGGGAGTGAAAATCCCCCAAGTGGGATTAAAAATCCCTCCAAAATCCCATGGGATTTTTTGATTTCAGGTGAAATATCTTAAAAACTACAATAGGTGCAAGTGTAAATGTTGGTGCATGTCTTGTGAACATAAAATCCCATCTTTTTTTGTGAAGGGTTTATTTGTATCCTTAATAAAAGGGTTGGCGAAACTCCGGACTTTTGTCGTGTCCAGAGTTAAATGTCGCACTGTTACTGTTCTTAGCTAAGTACAGTTCTTAGTAATTTAGAAAACTTAAGTTGAGTCACCCTAGCAACGCATAGTATTTCCCAAACTAAAGGTGGAACTCTTGTGCGATGGAGGTCGTATTTTTAACATGTTTTACGTCACATCTGTCAAATTTCGCAGACGTAAACATGGAAAGCCACAAACTCAAACGAAAGCCAAACTGGAGTAGTGAGGAGTCCTTGGCACTCACTACTCTTGTTGAAGAATACAAGGATGTTGTGAGAGGGAAACTAAGTCCCCAGTTAACCTCTCAAATGAAGTCGAAAGCGTGGGGGGAGATTGCGGTAAAACTTCGTGCTATGAGTGTTGGGCCAACTCGAACGGCAGCAGAAGTTGAGAAAAAGTGGCACAACATCTTCTCGAAGACAAAAACGGAGATTTCCAACCACAGACGTATAATTACTGGTACAGGTGAGTTGGTGATGAAATTGTAAATTATGGTGAATACAAGTTTTATGACCAATAGATAGGTGCATAGGCCTACATATACTGACGAGTACGCGAGTGTTAGGAGAACTTGTGTATCACATTAAATATACAAGTATACTTATGCATCCCATTAACACAGTGAGATTAAAATGCGTATTTTATCCAGGCAAATCTTTCATTTCATTTTCATTGCAAGGAATTATACCGATGAAAAGATAATGTGGGGTATTTACCTTTGTTCGTTTTGGCCACTCATTTCGCTCACAAGTCGTTTCGGCCCCTAGTTGTTTCGACCCCTTTATCTTTTAAATTGTCTTAATCATTTAAGGAACTTGAAAATCATAACAGCATTCCTTATGACATTGTTATTCAACAATCATACATGATTTCAGAAATTAATGTAACATTTCATGTGATAAAAAAGACCCCCCCCCACCCCCCACCCCCGCCAATTAAATATTTGACATGTCATATGCTTTTAAATTCATGTTATTTAAAACACGTACATTTCTTTTATAATTCTATACAGTGCATTACAGTAATATTATATTTTAACACTTTATAAATCCTGTAGGATAAAAAGAAATCCACACAGTATGTAGCAATTCAATACATTTTTACAGAAGACATTTTTTTTTTTGCAGGTGGTGGTCCTCCTCCGAAGTCATTGAGTGCTGTAGCGGAAGCTGTTACTAGTGTAATTGGGGCAAATAACACTTGCCTGATGGGTATAGAGGGAGGCATTGATACGTCCCTGCTAAACCTAGATATACTTGGTGATGAATCTGTGTAAGTAACTTAATGAGTAACATCATTTACTATTTAAAATTGTATCATAATAGGTGTCAAATTCTTTGATTGATTGGAATCTACCATGACAGAATTAATGTTTGTAATTTGATTTGTGTAAATAAATTAATGATATATCATATAAACATCAAAATAGAAATAGAACAACAATTATTAAACTAATCATCCAAGTCATCATTTAATCATTCTCAAATGGATTAATACAAGATTCATAAAGAATAATGTATTCCTCTTCCCATCATAGGGGAATCGATGTAATTGAAGGACCTCCAGATACAGATCCCCACATTCTTGGATCAACTCCCCTAGAAGTAACATCTGTCCTGGAGTCTTCATTGCCATTGGTAACCTCAGGCAATAGCAGCAGGGACATTAACCTGAAAAGAAAAATGGAAGAACTAACTTGCAGGAAGCTGGAACTAGAAGTCCAGTATTTGGAAATGAAAATAAGAAAGCTTAAAAAAGAGGAATGAACCATCCTTAGATTAAGAGACTGATCAATATTTTTGCTGTTGTTTGTCAGCATCTTCAGGCAGTTCAGATTCAAGTATTCAAATTCATGGCCACTGTGGTTAGGGTGAGACCAGAGTAGGGGAAACATTTCATATGTGACTATCAGAATATGATATATTTTAAAAACTATTTTCTCAATAGAATCAAAGTTGCAAGCATTGTCGAATGTTCATATTAGTTCATTTTGTGAACCCTGAGTGTAGGATAGGGCCATAATAAGGGATCAGAGTTGTACATGGGATTATATATTTAAGTTTAATTTTAAGTCTTTAAAAATCTTCTTATGCACTGCTAGCTATGATTATAGTCATGATGATAAGCAAGCATCCTCTGCTATTGTATATTCAGTTTATTCAAATCATTGCTCTAGAGGGTACAGTGGGGCCACAACAATGGATCAGATTTTTACATGTCAATATATTGGAAACATTTTTTTTTAGAAATCTTTTAAAGAACTGCAGGGCCATGGTTATCATATCAATGTAGTATAGGAAGAGGAGAACAATTATAAGAACAACTTAACAGATAACAACCCAAAAACAAACTGTAACTTTTTTCTTACTGTGTGTTACGATTTTTTAATAACTGTAAATCTTATATGACTTTTTAAGGAAATTTTGCATATTCATATAAACTGTTAATTTTTTCAGTTTCCATAAAGTTTGATAGTTTGTGACATTGTTTATCAAAGAATTATTTCATTCTCATTACTATATATAAGTCAAATTGAATCCCTAAAATTGATTGTTTTTCATTGCAATTAGTTGTCATTACATGAATGACTATATATATATATGTGACTTAATTGTCCAAAATTTATTGTTTTACATTAATTATGAGTATCATATTACAGATATAACTATATCGACAAATTTCTGTTACAACATATTTTTAAAATAATTTACAAGACATACAATTAGTACTTGTATATGGTAACTGTTAAAACTCTGCTCGCTCTTATGAAATTTGTAAATGTGAAGTTTGTGTATGTGTGATACCAGAATTTTTGCATTCTGAAGAAAACATGAATGAAAAGTATTTTTTTTTAAATTTAGTTGCACACTGTATACCAGTAAAATATATGAAATATAATATCTGCCTTTGACTGTTATTCATGAAAATTATTTATCAATTTATTTGACTCAACTTTGTATAATTCTTAAACTAAATAAATTGATGATCATGATAAAACACATGTCTGTAGTAGATTTGTTTTCATTCTGGCCAAAATTGAAATATGTTTGTTTGTCCATTTCTGATTGGAGGATTATAGACAATAGTTAAGAGGGTAGGAAATGTTTTACATGTACTTTTTTCTTTCTTTTTTTAAATTTTGATACAATAATCAATTGGTATTAGTATAAAGTAATGTTGAATGTCTGATTTAAAGAAAAAGAAATTTAATGTATACTAAAATGATTTAAAAGGAAAACAGGGGTTGAAAATTATCATCAGTAGGTCAGATATAAGGGCAAACAAACAATTTCTGAAACAAAGCAACATTTAATAATGCATGAATTCAGTTTTTAAAATACGTGAAATATAATTTTTATGCCCTCCTTTGAAAAAGAGGGGGCATATTGTTTTGCACCTGTCGGTCGGTCGGTCTGTAGACCATGTGTTGTCCACTCAATATCTTGAGAACCATTCACTTGATGATAATGATATTTCATATGTGGGTTAGTTATGAGTAGAAGAGGATTCCTATTGTTTTTCAGGTCAAAAGGTCAAAGGTCAAGGGTCAATCTAGTCTGGACATAGGAATATAATGTCCGCTCAATATGTTGAGAACCCTTTGCTTGAAAGACATCAAACGTGGTACACTGGTACGTCTTCAGGAGAAGACGACCCCTATTGATTTTCAGATCACATGGTCAAAGGTCAAGGGTCAAATCGGACATAGGAATATACTGTCCGTTCAATATCTTGAGAACCCTTTGCTTGACAGACATCAAACTTGGTACACTGGTACATCTTCAGAAGAAGATGACCCCTATTGATTTTTAGGTCACATGGTCAATCCACTCTTGACATAGGAATATATTGTCTGCTCAATATTTTGAATTGATGATACTACTCTCAATTAAATGATGTGTGTGTGTATAACCCTTTTCAATTTTGCACCATGGGGGGGGGGGGGGGGGGGGGGCATATGTGTTTTACAAACATCTTTTGTTAATCTCTATCTTAAATGTTAAGTTGGCCTATCCCTCTCTCTACAACACTTCTTGTTTTCTTGTGAGCCCTATGATTGAATCAAATCTATATAATATATTAGGAAAACTATAATAATAACAAAACAAAAAAATAATAATAATAATGGTATGTAAAATTTATGAAAATGGGATGGGGGTAATTTGAAAATCTGAAGAAAAACCATTGTCAGGGTGTCAAGCCACTTTTGGTTTAAATAATATAGGATTATAAGATTATTTTTTTTTGCAGTTTATTGGGCAAATATTGGGATTTTACTACAGATTTAACCACAAGTTTGTTATATTGAGCTGACAGAAGGACTGACATTGATCAGCATATAGACAGTTTCAAAATGTTAGAAGTGGATAAATTGAACATTTAAAATAAAATAGAAAGGTTTGAAATTGCTTATTTGAAACTAATATAATGAAATGGAGAAAAATATGATCTAGATGACATGGTATAATTTAGTTCATATTTGCCCAGTCCTTTGATTTTAATAGCAAACCATGCTTATAATGACAATCTTCAAATGGATTGCTGATTCAGTAAATGTTAAAATAATAAGAATATATGCTAAAATGTAAATTAAAGAAGTTTCGAGATAAGTATTTCAGTTTCTTAAAAAGCCATTCTCTTAAATTAGTGTTGTTTTGTCAAAAATACATGTAACAAAAATACATATCTGAATGTATCATAGGTATGATTGTATCAATAAGCATATGGTTTAAATTTTGCTGCCAATTGGCTACACCTACATAGGGCTTTATAGGGGGACTTAGAGGGAAAATATAGGAACCTTCAAGTTTATAGGGAAATATAGGAATAAATAGGGACTTTGTACTGTGCTGGGAATGACAAAATTTTTAATAAAAGCATTATGTTTCATATGAATTATTGTAGTAAAAAAAAATTCCCACCCACCCCATATAATCAATGCTCATCTATTTTCTTTAAAAAAAAACAATCCCCACATTTCTTTACACTAAATGTTTTTATTGAAATAATTTTTAAGTTTGAATTTTTTGATTTAAAAAAATAATGGACATAAATATCTATTCTGGTAAATATTACCCGAGTTTGTGACACAGGTACAGGTGACATGGCTATATAAATGTACCACTCTTTTATTTACAAAATAATATTAGTAATGTACCCTTTACATGTCAGTTAAATATAACAATCAAAGTAGATTTACATTGTTAAAAAAAATCCTGTAAACATAATGTTATTTAATGATTGCTAATAGATAAGAATACATTTTTAAATGTCAGTTTGGATCCGCCACTATACTGAGTGTAGAGGGCGCTTTTGAGCAAAGAGAAAGTAGGACTTTCAGTACAGCCATGAACGCGGATCGAAAAACAATGATTCTCACCTGTTATGATTTGTCTGACAACCTTGATTGGGATGCAAAAATGGAGTCAAGAGCCATCTCTTCGAAGGATACCCACTATCTCCTAGCAAGTGTGTATGGACAGGTAACCTTCCTTGGTCAAACAGTACTTTGAGACCGCTTTCGTTCAGAATCCTAGCGTCATGCGTGGAACCCGGCCATTTTGTTACGATATCAAGGATTTTGTAGAATGGATCAAAGACCACCTGTGTGTTGATGCTATGGTAATGGTGTCTATTTACATACTCATTTTCATATTCACTCGGGGCAATTATTTGAATGTGATTGTCTTCAATGGTCCCAACAACTCCCGGAAACCCAGCGATAGAGAAAAATTCCTCTTGGTTTTTACGAATGTCAGGAGTATTCTGTGGGAATTTAATGAATTGTGTAACAATTCTTTGGGAGGACAGACTTTGGAGGGTTGCAGTTATAGCCCTAGACACGGTGGACTGGGAAACACCCATTTCGTCTCCGTTACACAGCTGCATCTTTCCAGTGGCAACAAATCGTAGAGTCGGCAAGATTTTCTGAAGTGGCGATACTGCATGATTTCTCTCTGAACTACTGATAATTTCATGTGCAATCAAACTTTCAATGAAATAAATACCGACTGAATCCAGTCTAAACCTTTCCACAAGTTGTGCATCACTGTACTGAGCTAAATAGTCCTTTCTTTCTCGAAAACATCGCCTGTGTGCTCTATTGGCGGCCATTATGATTCTTGACTTAAGTTTTTCTTAACAATTTAAGACTGCTAAAGACTACACTTAAAGTTAAGAACTGTTTAAGAATTTTCTTACACTTAAGTTGTTTTATGAATAAAACTAAGTAGAAAAACTCAAAATCTTACAATTACTTAAGTTTTTTATTGGTTTAAGAATTTTCTTATACTTAAGTACATTCTAAGACTGTTTATGAATCCCGGCCCGGGTTCTCATCTCTAAAGACCCGTGATTCTTACTTCTAAAGGCCCGTGATTCCCACTCCTAAAAGCCCGTGGTTCTCACTTCTAAAGGCAAGGTTCACACTTCTAAAGACCCGTGATTTTCACTTCTAAAGGCCCCCACTTCTAAAAGCCCGTGGTTTTCACTTCTAAAGGCCGGGTTTTCACTTCTAAAGACCCGTGATTCTCAATTCTAAAGACCCGTGGTTTTCACTTCTAAAGACCCGCAATTCTCACCTCGAAAGACCCGTGATTCTCATTTCTAAAGGCCGACTGTTTGGCAAAGGAGAAATTGTATGTCTTAGGTTTAATGCGACTATGATATGAACGTGGTTCAAACTCAGGACCGCCGGATATGCAGCAAACGCTCTACCAATGAGCTATTGCGACCGGTATATTTGTCTATAGTATTTCAGTACATAAAAGTAAATACTGCCGTTTTTCCTGAGTATATCACCTATAAAAAGAGCAACGCCAACGTGGCATAATACGCCCGTAGATTTTGCTCAAGAAAACATATTTTAGTGGGATTCATATTTTAGTGAAGTTAGCAATGGCCTCTGTGAGCTAATTCATTATCATAGTGATCAAATATACCAAGTTATAATATCCAGGAGCTTACGTTTCGGTTTTTTTTCCTGCCCACAAGGTTTTCCTTATAAGTAATACTACGACCTTGACCTTTGACCTTGAAAAACAATAGGCACCTTCCTCTCATCATGATGATCAAATATACCAAGTTATAATATCCTGGAGCTTACGGTTCGGTTTGTATCCTGCCCACAAAGTTTTCCTAATAAGTGATACTACGACCTTGACCTTTGACATCTCATCTTGAAAAACAATAGGCACCTTCCTCTCATCATGATGATCAAATATACCAAGTTATAATATCCTGGAGCTTACGGTTCGGTTTGTATCCTGCCCACAAGGTTTTCCTAAAAAGTGATACTACGACCTTGACCGTTGACCTTGAAAAACAATAGACACCTTCCTCTCATCATGGTGATCAAATATACCAAGTTATAATATCCTGGAGCTTACGGTTCGGTTTGTATCCTGCCCACAAGGTTTTCCTAAAAAGTGATACTACGACCTTGACCGTTGACCTTGAAAAACAATAGACACCTTCCTCTCATCATGGTGATCAAATATACCAAGTTATAATATCCTGGAGCTTACGGTTCGGTTTGTATCCTGCCCACAAGGTTTTCCTAAAAAGTGATACTACGACCTTGACCGTTGACCTTGAGAAACAATAGACACCTTCCTCTCATCATGGTGATCAAATATACCAAGTTATAATGTCCTGGAGCTTACGGTTCGGTTTGCATCCTGCCCACAAAGTTTTCCTAATAAGTGATACTACGACCTTGACCTTTGACATCTCATCTTGAAAAACAATAGGCACCTTCCTCTCATCATGATGATGATCAAATATACCAAGTTATAATATCCTGGGGCTTACGGTTCGGTTTGTATCCTGCCCACAAGGTTTTCCTTAAAAGTGATACTACGACCTTGACCTTTGACCTTGAAAAACAATAGGCATCTTCCTCTCATCATGGTGATCAAATATACCAAGTTGTAAAGTCCTAGGGCTTATGGTTCAGTCTGTATCCTGCCCACAAGGTCCGGACAGACGGACAGACAGACGGACGACGCCATACCATAATACATGTACGTCCCGTCTTCGACGGGCGTAAAAAAAAAACCAAGCAGATAATAAACCAAAATCAATATTTATGATGTATATATTCTCAAAGTTCTCGGAATATTGCTTATAACAATTAAATACAAATACCGATGAATTCCGTTATGTTCCAATTCGTGAAAAAACTATTTTAGTGGTAAATTAACCCATGCAGACTTTGGGACTTGATTGTAATCCACCTTTGATGTCTCTATATAATTTTTTTTTCAAAAACACGCAAGACACTGACAAATACAATACAAACATTATATATATATATATATATATATATATATATATATATTAAAATTCCGCCACAATCAAGAAATTTGGATGGAGGTAGAAATGCAAATAGTTGCAAAGAAGAAAGCACCTTTTCTCCCTGTTTTTCTTTTAAGCTCTAAGGATTCTTTAATATTTTGTACCGACCTTTATGTAGAACATTTCTGGCTTACACCTGTATCGGTACTTTCAACGATGTCGAGGTTTAGAGCGCCTGCTAATCAACTGTTTTCTTTCGTCCGTCAATTTCAACTTTCTGTACAAGAATTTTTTATTTTCTCCTCTCCATCGGGATTTCTAACAGGCTAAATACAATAAAACCCGCAGAGAATGCAGATATTGTGTACATTGCATGTTTTGACAGGGGTGCAGCCTCTGATCATGGACGCAGTCATCTTTAACGTACGTAAATTGACACAAGGTATCACTGGCAGAAATGTGACAGCATGTATTTGATTGGCTTAACGACATGCCATGCGAATGTGATTCTCTAATGGGTTACTTCAGGCTCTCGCTCACTTACAAATGTTAAATACATTGATACATCAATTGTGAGAGTGATATAAACATAATAATCTTTATGCCTTCTATATGATAAATCTAGAAGTTAAAACATGTTTCCCGCAGCTAGTTATTTTTCATCTCAACAAACAAGTAATTATTGTAGTTGTAAAACTGTCATTTATTAATGACAAGAAGATATCAAGATAAACAATTAGGGAGATCCTACTTTCTTATCAAATTGTACATAGACTTTGTTTAGGATCTCCCAAAGTTACATGTTAAGATATAGTGTGAAAATTATAATCACTATGATGAAAAATAAGGTGGCAACAAACAATAGGCCACAACTATAGCCAAATGACAACGTGTGAAATATATACAGCAGGATGGTTGAAGGGGTGGCGGTGGGTATCTTTTCTTATGATTCGTTTAATACAAGTGAAACGTCTAACGATAATAACAATATACTGATAACGTCATACAGTAATTTATTACGTCAAGAGATAATCTAACGTCACACATGTACTAGTGCATTGTTACGTCACAAAGCCAGCAAAATAATGTACCGGTGTATTGTTACATATAAATGCATAAAACATATTATTTACAATAATATCACTTTATGCCTTCTATATGATAAATCTAGAAGTTAAAACATGTTTCCCGCAGCTAGTTATTTTTCATCTCAACAAACAAGTAATTATTGTAGTTGTAAAACTGTCATTTATTAATGACAAGAAGATATCAAGATAAACAATTAGGGAGATCCTACTTTCTTATCAAATTGTACATAGACTTTGTTTAGGATCTCCCAAAGTTACATGTTAAGATATAGTGTGGAAATTATAATCACTATGATGAAAAATAAGGTGGCAACAAACAATAGGCCACCAAAATCCAATAAACATTGGACTTTCCGCCACCCAAGGGAAACAACATATAAACATGCCAGAGGAAAGAAAATCCTCTTTGATATCAGAAAATCTTGAGAAAAGGAAATTCAATAATACATAACACAACAGAATACTTATACAATTTCAAATAGCCAGCAAAACTCCTGATTCTATGACCTGGATTACATCAGTGTCACCTATTTAGTACATACAGGAGTACATGTATACTAGCAGCACAGGTGTCGGAGAAAGTAGCAGACATAATTTGGCCTACTCATCACTAATAACTTACATATACTAAGAGTCATAGAATGATGGCAGACATAATCTGATCCATCTAATGTTGATATGAAGACGGTCTATGGGAGGATGGCAGACATAATCTAACCCATCTAATGTTTAGCTGAAGACGGTCTCTGCATGGGAGGATGGCAGACATAATCTGACCCATCTAATGTTGAGTGATCTAGTGACACCTACAGGGGAATATGACAGACATAATCTGACTCATTAGATTGAAAGAGTAAAAGAACCCGTCCTTATATATCTCTTAACAGCATCGGACTTCCATCGACCCATTCGCTGTATCGCGTTTTCAGAAAAACCTAACCTAGCTGCATGTGTTGCTGCTCCGATTCGAAAACTGACCTTTGTACAATTTTGGATTCAAACCCATGAATGAAATAGCTGCCTCTAATTGTTTTGAAACAAATGAATGTAAAACTGGGGCCCCGTTAATAAACTGAAAAAGGGGACCACTTGAATGTTTGAATTTACGCAAATAGTGAAAGAGAGCAAAAACTGGACAGAATTCCTTGTCAGGCTGGACCTCTAAGCATATAGTAATTGATTGGTCAGCTTGCATAGTTTTTGCATGACGTAAAATTAAGCTTACACTGGTTAACTTCTCTTCTTTTGCTTCGAAATGGACGTCTGACCTTTGTATTACTTGAACTATAGCCTGTTTTGACTTCGTAACTAATTCCCCTAGTATGAAAAATCCGAAAAAGGCAGTGAGAAACAATGCTTTCAATAAAACACGGTGAAGAAAATTGGAGCATGTATGATGTATGGCATTGATGAGTTTCATGAGAATTTCCTGTTATTGGGAATCGCGAGTCTGCCCCATGACATGATTTTTGACAGCCTTTTAACAATTTTTGTACTAGAAAATGGGTTTGGCAAGTTAAAAATTTTATGAAGAAATGAAATGGCGGAAACCTGTGATGCTAATGTGCTTGCCGAATAATTGTTTTCATATAGGTGAGCCAAAAAGTTACAAATTGTATAGATTTGTAATGGGAGAGTAAGCTTTGATGCTGACCAATGACACAGCTTATCCCATGTATGTAGATATGCCTTTTTGTAGCAGGGTTGAGAGAGGCTTGTATTAAGTCGCATGCTATCGGTGTCAAATGTGCAAAAGCTGGCATGGAACGTGTGTTGGTTGTTTGGCCAAGTATGGAGCTTCCCTGAAAGCTCTCTGTATTAAATATTTGGTTAATTAAAGTGGAGATGTTATTGCTAGTGTCAGTACTATTCGGCTGATCCACAGTGCCAGAGGACTGAGCTACAGTTGACTCTGCTGATTCCTCCGTTTCCACATGGTTTTGATTCTTGCTGTCATTTTGCCGTTTCAAAATATCTGCAGCTAATTTCTCGTAATCGATGTTTAGTGGCTGATTGACTGCTTTCGCCGACTGGTTATCAATTTTCGTTCTTTTTGATTTTGTTTGGCAGACTCGTGTGCGGCTGGCCGCTTCCTCGGCATGGTTACAACTGAGGAAAATGCAACTATTATTATAGTTACAATGTATGTATGAATTCAAAATTATAAGGAAAATAGCCCCTGCTACAATTACATGATATTCCCCAACCTAAAGCTTTTGCCAAATTTAGTTGCTCTTAAAATTAATAGCGTAAACTATATCTGTAACAGTAACATGAATTACTTATAGATCATGTACTGGTACATAATGAACTAACATTCTAGAATCGATGCCTGTAATTACTTAAACAGCTCGTATTGGCAGTCCACAAAATAACCAATTACTTAGAAACAGTAACCCCGATTACTAAAAGAACATATCATATGCTGGTACCTAGTGAACTCGCGTCTTAGAAACAGTAACATCAATGTAGAATGTAGAGATTATATACTGTCAGATCACATAGTAAACCATTTTGTATTTAAACAGTAACAGGAATAACTGGAGATATAGTACTGAGACATAGTGAACTAATCTTAGAAACAGTAGTATGAATTACTTATAGATCATGTACCGAGACATAGTGAACTAACATCTTGGAAACAGTACTTACTTATATCATGTACTGGCAGTTCACATAGTAAACCAATTTCTTAGAAACAGTACCATGAATTACTTAGCGATTATGTACTGAGATATAGTGAACTATCTTAGAAACAGTAACACGAATTACTTAGAGATCATGTACTGAGACATAGTGAACTAACAACTTAGAAACAGTAACATGAATTACTTAGAGATCATGTACTGAGGCATAGTGAACTAACAACTTAGAAACAGTAACACGAATTACTTAGAGATCATGTACTGAGGCACAGTGAACTAACATCTTAGAAACAGTCACATGAATTACTTAGAGATCATGTACTGAGACATAGTGAACTAACAACTTAGAAACAGTAACATGAATTACTTAGAGATCATGTACTGGCAGTTCACATAGCAAAACAATTTCTTAGAAACAGTCACATGAATTACATAGAGATTATGTACTGAAGCATAATGAACTAACAACTTAGAAACAGTAACATGAATTACTTAGAGATCATGTACTGAGACATAGTGAACTAACAACTTAGAAACAGTAACATGAATTACTTAGAGTTCATGTACTGGCAGTTCACATAGCAAACCATTTTCTTAGAAACAGTCACATGAATTACTTAGAGATCATGTACTGAGGCATAGTGAACTAACAACTTAGAAACAGTAACATGAATTACTTAGAGATCATGTACTGAGGCATAGTGAACTAACAACTTTTCTTATAATCATACAACTTAGTCAAATGTCTTTCCTTTTGACACGGCTGCAAGTCGAACCCGACGATAAATAAAATTACTCGCCCAATACGGATTTTACTCGCATGATACGGGTTTTTTCACGGCGTCATGTGACCAAGATCTGACCAATTAGATTTCAACAATTTTGTCTGAGGCGTGATAAAGTAATTTATTACGTCAAGAGATAATCTAACGTCACACATGTACTAGTGCATTGTTACGTCACAAAGCTAGCAAAATAATGTACCGGTGTATTGTTACATATAAATGCATAAAACATATTATTTACAATAATATCACTTTATGATGTAAAGTAATTTGTATATCTTATCTTGACTTTGTATATAATATCTCATGCTAATTCCTATCATATGTGAATTTCATAGTTGTAACTAAATGAAAAGGTGAAGATAACGAACAGTGATCAATCTCAAAACACCTATTAGGAATACAAAATTAAGAGTTTGGCAAACACGTACCCGTGGACGTACCAGGGGTGGAATCAGATGGCTAGGGGGTGTAAGCATCCCCTGTCGACCGGTCACACCCGACGTGAGCCCTACATCTCGATCAGGTAAATGAAGTAATTCGCAGTCAAAATTAATGTGTAGAGAACGGACTAACAATCGGTATGAAACAAGTAAGACAGGATTTGACCAAATGATAGGCTGTATTTGTAAATTAGATCGATATAACGACCATGAAATTGGTGAAATGTTGACGTTAAACGAGAGTGTTAAAACTCTTGGAACATCAACTTGTTTGTCAGTTGCCTGTCTCGATTAAAAACTGATCATACGCAGAACAAGCTCTTATGTATCGAATCAGTTGACGAATATAAACACCATATGCAGGTGATAATGGAATACATAAATATGGGAAGTTGACAATGGAGATGCTGAAGTCATCCCATCCCGTTTGTCATAAAGTTTAGTCCTTAATTTACCATCAATATCTATGTTCAATGAAATATGTAATTATGAAGCAGATGTGGACGACTCTGTAGTGTCCTTTATTTCGAGTTTACTGGAATATATCGAATCGATTAATTAATTGTTTTGTTTGATTTACGTCCCATCGAGAATTTATTACCCATATTTAGAGACGTCACTAGTTATAGGTAAAGTACCACAAAGAAGATGCTGCACGTCTCACCTTAATTTCCCTAAAGGTGTTGCATGGAAGATCTATCACATTAAGTTGTTCAAATATATGTTAAAACCAATTGGAACTTATGTGTTGATTCAAATATTTTTGAAAATAAGTTTTAAAGACGTGTGTTAACACAAATTAGCCAAAATAATTCGAGTTTAAATCAAGCAATAAGCGATTTATATGAATTTTAGCATTAAAATGGAGGGGTATCCCCGAATTTCAGAAAAACTGCTTTCGTGAAACAAAATGAATTTAGCATGAATATGTTCTTCGACTTTTCCACTAAATAACTGTCGGTTTGAAATTTTGTTTCATAGGGGCATTTATTGTAAAATTTAAAAAAATCGAAACTTCACTGATATTATTTTCAACTTCGCCTGTACGTTAATTTTAACTAGAAATGTATGGTCTAATGCGTGGTTCAGTGGGTAAGGTCGTCGAATTTAATATTTAAAGATGTGTTCTTTTTTTTTTTTTTTTTTTTTTTTTTACAACGACCGGGTTCGAATCCCTCACGAACACATTTTTTTTTCATATTACGTTTTCCATCTAGATTTAAACACACTTCTAGTTTTTATTAATGCTTCAGGTCACATCTCTGTTTATTACAATATACCGAGTTTGCAATAAGCTTCCAACTTGGACACTGTTAGTTTGTGAATGGGATTCGTGTTAAACACGCCGAATAGTGCATGCAATACCTGTGTTTTAAAAGTCAAGGTTGCTTACGAGAACTTGTATGTTTTTCTGAGTGAAAGTCGTTGACGAAGGCAAAATATGGCGTCTTTCACGAAAACCCGTTGTGAACTTTGCGAACCTCTAAAAGAAAAACCAAAAGGCCTAATAAGGTAAATAACCGTTAAACAGTTGGAGTGGATAAGATGTTATGTATTCCAGTAGCATAATGCTATGGTGAATTAATGTTTTCAGGTGCACGTACATATAATTTTGTTGAACTTTATTAATGGGTATTAAACTTCCCATATTTTGTTTGGGGTCAGAGTCATGTGCAGTTGCTATCTGTTGGTTGTAGATTTATTGATTGTATATTGTTTAACGTCCCACTCGAGAATATTTCACTCATATGGAGACGTCACAAAATTTCGGCCTATGTTCGGCGCTTACGGCTTTTGAGCAGGGAGGGATCTTTATCGTGCCACACCTTTTGTGACATGGGACCTCGGTTTTTGCGGTCTCATCCGAATGACCGCCCCATTTGGTCGCCTCTTACGACAAGCAAGGGGTACTGAGGACCTATTCTAACCCGGATCCTCACGGGACTGTTGGTTGTAGAAAATAATACATAGAATATAAGAGCTTTTAGACTGTAGTCGTGTAGAATATCAAATGCTTGATACGCTTGTAACATCTAACCGTATACATTGTTTCTGATATTTAGAAGAAAAAACCCCACAATTTAATGTTCACGATTTCAAAACTTATGTTTACACTCATATAATGTATTGACACATAAAATGTATAAGGATGTCCTTATTACTGGGGAATCCTACAGGTATTGAAATGGCAAATACGCAATAAGAGTATACATGTACATATGTAAGTACGGATGAAGGTCAGTCTACGTCACGAGTACTGGCACCGAGCTCCGATTAGGGAAAATTCACTCTTCGGCGCAACACCCTCCTTAAACCTATGCTTAGCGCTCAGGGCCGTATCAGTGATGGTTTTGTAACGTGCGAACGCCTATGGGTTTTTGAGTTTTTCTCTTTCATCGGGTTTCTTAAAAGCAAAAATTGTCAGAATGACAGGTTTTCATCTTCTTCTTTTTTTTTTTTTTTTTATCATTTTTCAACAAACATTCTGTAAATAGTTCATGGTATATCTTCATAATATACATGTAATGAGAAAGAGAAGGAAAGAAAGAAAGAAGGAGAGAGAGAGCTATGAAAATATTTGGTTCCATCTGTTCCAAAGGCATCAAAGTTTTCAGTATCACCATTTTTATAAGAAATGATTTTTTGTGTTTCATAGAATAACTTTAAAAATGATATTACAAAACGCACACTCAAATTTTTCTCTGTACACCTTGCTTTATAAATATAATATACTACTCAAAATTTGATAAGGATCACTAGGTTATATGTGTGTAATTTACCACTAACATAACAAAAGACATAAATTTGACTCAGAAACGTGTTTACTCAGGTTATGAATGAAAATTCATGAACAGCATGAACTTTTATCAATACGGAATGCTTGAAATCTGATAACAACACCAAAAGGCATTTCATTACAAAAAGTTAACAGCAAACCAGAGAAAGAATTACACAGTTTTTGGGGATAGTCCATCATTACACTTAGTCGATGAAATGTCAATACCGGGTATGGCCTCCCCTTGCATCAATGACGGCTTGACAACGTCGAGCCATGCTGTCAATAAGCACCCGGATGTTTCCAATGGGAAGGTTGTTCCACTCTTCCACGAGGGCGTTTCCGAGCTCTGTCAAAGTCGTGGGTTGTGTTCTACGGCGTGAAAGGGCAACCTGCAGCATGTTCCATACATGCTCAATCAGGTTCAAGTCTGGCGAGGGCGCTGACCAGTCCATACGGACAATTGTCTCCTGCTGAAGGAAATGCTCCACCACCCTGGCGTGATGAGGACGGGCGTTATCATCCATCAGGATGAACTCAGGGCCAACAGCACCAGCGTAGGGTCTGACGTAAACATCGAGGATCTCATCCCGGTACCGCACCCCCGTCATTGTTCCTCTCTCCAGGACATGAAGATCTGTTCTTCCATCCCTGCTGATTCCACCCCAGACCATGATGGAACCACCACCATAACGGTCATGTTCACTGATGTTGGCATCATGGAAACGTTCACGTTGTCGTCGCCACACTCGGTGCCTCCTGTCTGTAAAGTCCAAACAATACCTGGACTCATCGGTGAACAGAACTTGAACCCAATCGTTCTGTGTCCAAGTGACATGATTTTCATTGTCCACTTTCATTAAGATGTACAGTCACTAGAATAATCCTGATTAAGTTTTATCTTTCTTGTCGATATCACTGACGCAGATGAGGTGATAATTGCACATATCAAAAGTATTAATTGAACATGTGATCGCCATTTTAGATTGTACCATGCTTTGATCATAAATACCTGTATATATAAGTATAATAACTGTGAAAAAGAAAACAATACTTCTTGTTAGATACAAAGATTTGTTCAATATCGTTTAAAAAACACCATTCTCTTCGTAAAATCATGCATAGAATGAAGAATGTCCGTTTTCGGTTTTGGCATTTAAAACACAGTACTAGATTTATCGCTTTTGAGCATGCTGCATCTCCAGTTTAAGTATTTATACCTATTAATATTGTTGTTTTTTCAATTGTATGAATCAATTTGGACATAAAGATTGTTCCCAAGAAATATGAAGTTATTCTGTTAGCCGGTTTTAATATAATCTATAAAACATCGCAATCCGGGATAGTCGGGAGTCGGCAGTACTAGATTTACCGCCCACCATGAAATATAATCTCGCTGCTGCGAAACTCCAACGCGAGCTACCTGAGACCCGGTGAATTTTCTACCGAATATGGATGTGCTTTAAGGAATTCCAGTGCTAATGTAAGTATCAATTAGAAATTATGGTATATTGTGCTTTATTTGTTTTTGCAATATATAGATCTACGTATCAATGCATTATTTACCTACCGCCATCAGCTAATATAGCTTAAATACGAAATAGTAAGAAAGAGTTATCGTCCTTAGATTTGGACCCTGGCCAACTTTGAAAGAAGTCTTGATTATCGTGAATAAAAAAATTGAGAAGGCATCTTTCTATTTCAAAATGCCATAATTAAATTCTAATGTTGCATAGGGATTGTGTTCAATTTAACAAACACTGAAATGTTACATACAATTTACCATTTTCACGCAGAAAATACTATACTCTGTTTCATGTTTGAGGTATATGTATCTGTGAATGTGCATGTTACACAGTGTTACAAGCAAAGAAAGATGCATTAATACAAGTATCTTAAAACTTATAAACTTAATATTTCTTTGGTGGAAACATAATCTTTTTCCTGATGTAGCAGTGTAGATAAAGTGAATTTATTTTATGAAGAAAGTAAATTTTATTGATTGGATCTATTGTGGTGTATATTATACCCATTCATAATTTTTTGAAATGTAAAGATTTTCTTAATTAATTTCATTGATGCATGAAGCACACCTAAGAAAATTAGAATGAATAAAAAGTACATGACATGTGTGTATTTGTTTGATAATCATTTGGTACATATGTATAAATGAAAAAATCCAACTTGTCCTTATGAGATATGTCATTATGGATTGTTTTAAAGTGGAGGGAAATCAACAATAAAAGGAAATTAGAACATGACTAGATGTAGTACATGCATGTATATATACAGTAACCATTGCCAATAATGTACCAGTGATAATTTTAAAAGTTGCAAGATCACAAAACTGCAAAGGACATCAGGGGACAAGCTGAGTGCATTATATTTAACAGGATCCTCCCTTTATCTAATGCAGGATTCTAATTGTCAATATAACATGTATATTAGATCTGGTAACAAATGTGCATAAGAGATCAGGGGACAGTGTGTTAATTAAAAGAATTTTATCAGATCATGCAGGGACCATAGATTCTCCTTGTATATGTAGCAAAAAAATTGTAGTCTTAATATAAAATCATTGTAGAAAACATTTAAAATTTCTGAGTGGTGCAGGTCTCATACTCATTTACACATTGACAGTCTATAGCTCTGAGTTTCTGTAACCACACACATGTATTAATTACTAATGTTTATTTATGCAAGCATTCATGATATATATTAATCATTAACACATTATATTTAATGTGATTGGACAATATGCATGGATGTACATCATGACTTTTTCCTTTACTGATAGTACATCATGAAGCAGTAAATATTTTCATGAAGCAGTAAATATTTTCTCTAAGTAATTTCTTAAAATTGTTCCCCTTTTATGAATGAAATACCTACATGCATTTCTCTTTTTGATTAATTTAGATTTACTTACTCCAGTTACAAACTTGATTATAATTACAGAAACAATCATGTAATATAATCAATAATCTTTTTCATAGTTAGATTAGTTATGTATCTGTATGTTAGAAGACATGTAAAAAAAATTAGAAATCTTAAATAAAATATTGAATCACAATTAGGATTACATTGCACGACACTGTGATTAACTATTGTTTTATTATACATCAACTATATTTTGTCTGTTTCTTTGTTGTTTCATTTATAATATTACATTTCTCAACCTAATTAAACAGTTAAAGTCTCAGAAATCAAAATTGAGCTGTGAGCCAGAAACTGTTCTAGAAATTTAGGAGAAGAAATTATTTTGCATGATCATACATGGATTTTTTTTTTTCAAGTTTGGCCAAGTTAGGATCATATTGTGCACTGAGTATTATATTTAACCTAAAGTAACGAATTTTTTAATTATAAGCTCTCTTTAATGAAAAGTTGACTGTGCAATGTTAATTATTTTACATGTTTTAGTTTGTGCTATAGTTTACTGAGTTATAGGCCTTGTAAAAAGAATTGTGAATTAAATACAATTGTAAATAATCAAATATATTGCATGTTGATGGAGTTTTAAAAATTTAAAAGCATAATTAAGGCCTCAAATAAAAATTGTTGTTTCTGATCCTAAATTAAACACAAATCCCCTTGTTTTTTAAATAAACCCATAATGTTGAAGATATCTGACATTGAAGAAACATTATTTGGGGACTTGAAAATTCTGTGATTTGATCAATTCATCTATAATAATGTAAAACTTATACGGTACCAATTTTGATGCACCAGATGCGCATTTCGACAAATAATGTCTCTTCAGTGATGCTCAACCGAAATGTTTGAAATCCGAAATAACTAATGAAGTTTTAGAGCTAAATATATATAGCCAAAAACAGCGTGCTAAAAAAGTGGAGCCAAATTCGTCCAAGGATAAGAGTTATGCACGAGGGAGATAATCCTTAATTTTGAAATGAATTTCTAAATTTTATAACAGCAATTCAATATACATCCGTATTTTCAAGCTAGTAACCAAGTACTAAGCTACTGGGCTGTAGAGACCCTCAGGGACTAACAGTCCACCAGCAGAGGCCTCGACCCAGGGGTCATAATATAAAACTTATACGTTACCAATTTTGATGCACCAGATGCGCATTTCGACAAATAATAAGTAATTTTAATCAAACTGAATCTAAAAGTTGCCATTAAAAAGTGAAAAATGAGCCCCTGGCCATGTTCAATATTAAAGACATTATAATTGATTTGTTTAAATGGAGATTGAGATCAGAATGTTAAAACTTTGTTGACAATTAAAGAAAAAAGATATGAATTATATATCCCAATCTGAATTAAAATTAGACTGGTATATTCGAATCATCTTTGGTACACCTCAATACATGGAAGTGTTAAGTGTATCGTAGAGAAGCGGAATTCTTTTTATCCTAAAGCAACTTAATTGCCATTATTTTGACTTAATAAATGTTTGAGGAAACACAGCAATTTATATTTTTAGCCTAAATTTCAAATCATAATAGATATTTGTGCATGTGTGACCTGTCTGTTTTCAGTATACTTTTTGGGAAATTTGAGTGATTCACCACCCTTTGAACAATTAAGGTATATTAATTGAGGCCACCTCGAAGGAATCCTAGATTTGTCAAGGTATCGCATCTTCCTACAATTGAATGTAATGATATGTTTTCAAGATTTTACAGTAGATTATTCTGTCACCTACAACGCAAGATCATTTTATTTGTCCTTAAAGTTTTGGCCAAGTTATACACTGCATGCAGATAATTCATGTTTCTTAAAATTCTTTTATAGCATTTAAACATCTTTTTATCAGGTTGTATATGTATATGTAACAGACGTTATGAAGTACATATAATGTGTTCAGTGTTTTATTATGTAAAATCTACTTAGGAGTACAACTACATTTACAAATTATGTACATGCATGCAACAAAGGCACAAACACAATTTCTACCTCAAAACTTTCATCAGATACAAGTCAAACAATTTAAGATTATAAGAATAAAGCTAATAATTGTACATGTAGCAGATCTTAGAAATGTTTTCATGAAGAGATACATTATTGCTTATGCTATCACTTTGCCTGTCTTTCTGTCTTGGTTGACACTTGCAGATGACACACACTATTTCATGGGATATACTGAATCTTAATTATTGACAAATCGTATAATTTCATAATATTGCATGTTTTGTTACATACTGAATAACTGCATGATTTTTTTTTCCCTTTTAGAAGCCATATGTTTTAATTGCTGCCCAACAAATGGTACAGTGTCTTTGTAAATTGTAAGTATTCAGTGTCTTAATATAAATTGTAAGTATTTTGAAGCATGATGTTACAGTTAGTTTATTATGTCACCCCTCTTTCTGGGGAATACATATTGTTTTTAAATCACCTGAGCCAAAGGCTCAAGTGAGCTTTTCTGATCAAAATTTGTCCATTGTTTGTCGGCGTTGTAAACTTTTCACATTTCTATCTTTTTCTCAAGAACCACTGAGCCAATTTCAACCAAACTTGCCACAAAGCATTCTTAGGTGAAGGGCTTTTAGGTTTGTTCAAATAAAGGATCATGTCCCTTTCAAAGGGGAGATAATCACAAAATTCTTCTCAAGAACCACTGAGCCAGAAAAGCTGAGATTTACATGAAAGCTTGCTGACATAATGCAGATTCAAGTTTGCTAAAATCATGGCCCCCGTGGGTTGGATGGGGCCACAATAGGGGATTAAAGTTTTACATGCAAATATATAGGAAACATCTTTAAAAATCTTCTTCTCAAGAACCACTGGGCCAGAAAAGCTGAAATTTACATGAAAGCTTCCTGACATAGTGCAGATTCAATTTTGTAAATAATCATAGTTACGGGGGTAGGTTGGGGCCACAATAGGGATCAAAGCTTTACATACAAATATACAAGAACAATCTTTAGATATGGGCCAAAGTAACTCATGTGAGCAATGTTGCCCATGGGCCTCTTGTCTTTAATGCTATTGATACTAAATTGAAACTGAATAGATATTTAGAAGGAGTAATTAAGGCAGGCCTTTACCAAAACTGGAATTAATTTCATGATTCCAAGGATAGGGACTTTGATTCCAAGGATAGGGACTTTGATTCCAAGGTGATTATTGTCCTTATCATTTGAAAGACTTCTTTTAGTTTGCTGATACAGTATGAAAAGTCCGTGCATAATTAGAAAAAGCAGAAAAGGATGCACTAAAATTGTGGATTTTGCAACCCCAGAGTTTTGACTTTAGGTTGGGTCCAAATTAGTACATCATGTTGTGTTGATTTACATATGTATTATATCATTATCTTCACCTTGCATATATTATATCATGCAAAGTCTTTCAAGTTGATACTATAGAGAACCCTCACTGCTACGGCCCTGAGCGTTAAACATAGAGCTAAATTTGTGGTACCTCACCTACAGCTGGTGAAGTCTCAGTATGAGTGAAAAATTCTCAACGAACATAAAAAACAATCAATCAGTATTCATATTTCATACTGGAAAATAAAATTTAGATAGCTTATATTGATCATTGTGATTTTTTTTTCTTTCAGAGATTCAATTTGGGGAAATAGCTGGTGTACTGGAGTGCACATTCCTAAATGAATTCACCAGTTTACATTAAGGATCTACTTTCAAATCCTGTAATATGGTGTATGGGATACTCTAAAGTGCATGTCACAGACTAAAGTTATGAATATAACTTCCAAGAATTTTTAAGAAATTGTTATAACTTTAAAATGTATGTATATATACTAAATAAATATTGAATTAAAATTTATAAAATTTCAGCTTCTGATTTTATGTATACATATTTTAGAGATTTTCCACTCTAAAGGTTTGATTTCTTTAATATATAAGACTAAAAACAAACTTTTATGCAGATACAGTAGTGTAATATTGTCTTACTTTCTGATCAATACATGTAGATAAGAAAACAATGTATATTCCAGTACATGTGGGAAATTTTCAACTATTCAACTTCCATTTATGAGCAGTAACTTGTACATAGTACTTACTTTCTTAACCAACTTTGATACTGTATAACTATAACTATCTGCTTGCATGCATTGCAGAGCACAGCCGTACTAATGATTCACATTTGCTGATCAATTTCTTTAGTATAAAGAGTAAAATTGGTATATTAAGTTTTAAATTTATGAAAATGCATATTAGACTTTTCGCAGATATTTCTTAAATGGACTGATTCACGATTTTCCCCAAAATTTTCTTTTTCACTTTTAGTGATCAAAATCTACTGTCTAATGTGTTTAAAAGATTTCACACAAAATTTAAGGTTATACATTATCATAGAAGCTCATTTTAGAGTTAAATTATTATTTGTTTATAAACAAAGATTGCTGTATGTTATTAATTTAACAGAAAACTGGTTTGCTCCTCGTATGTATAATAGGAACGAATGACCACTAGTTTCCCGAAACTGCCAAGAAACACAGGATGTATATGGTGGACAAAATGTTATTGAGGCTTTCACTATAGATAACATTAGCAAACACATCCCATATTTACATAATACAGTTGTAACAAGTCAGCTGACGCGTCACATTTCACACAAGTCATAACAAGCGCACGCAACAGTCTGAGTGTCTAATTGGGAGAGTGGATGGTATGGCCGCATTGCAAATCCAAACCAGGGGAGATAACCGGATACCGACATAACAATGTAGAACGGGCAAACCGGTGGCCCCATGGTACACACAGGCGCCGGAAGTCCAAATGCGTGAATGACATAATGGACTTGGAATGGTTTTGGACCTACCCCATGTCTCTGTTCCTCCGGGGGATAGCTGCTGGGTAATAGTGCCGGTACTTCCTCGTACCACACAAGGCACTCCAGACACAGTCTCCCCTCCGTTTAAAAGAGGTGGAGAGAGAAACCAAGCCGTGCTGAGGCTAGTGATTCTCCAATCCATATTTTACTTTGTACCGTAGACAAATTCACTGACTTAGAATGGCGACCAGCTTCGCACACTGACAGCCCTCCGTCGTAACAGACAGATGGGGGAGGAACAACAGGCCAGATGAGATCCAAATATTCCTTTTTATCTCCCCTGGTCCGCCAACAGCCATCGATATGATGGACTCGCCATGACCCGAGTACGCATTTCACAAAAATATATATCACCTCCACCCCCCACCCCCTCCCAATGCAGGGAGTTAAAGCTTAAAAGGAATTTAATGACCCGAGACACATTTCACCCCCCCCCCCCCCCGAAAAGGTTAAGGCTTAGATTAACTTGAAACCTAGTACATGTATCACAACCCCCCCCCCCCACCCATTAGTGTGTTAGGGCTGACCCCCACCCACCCCGATGAAGTGCGTTAGGGCTTATATTAACTTGATTAGCGTTTGTATTAGATCCTGAACGAAAATGTCATTGCCAGAATTAGACAAGTGAGTTCCATCGTGCCTAAACAAATTGTGATTAAGTATTGAGATATGGGGGTGGCTAATGATGGATCGCCCTACCTCTGCAATGGCAGCAGCCGCTCTGCGGTTGACCTTTTTCCGCTTCTGATCGATTTTCTTATTTCTCGCCAGAGGCACACCGTGCCAAAAAAGTCTCGGCATAATATTGGACCAGACAAGTATGGTTTGGGGCATAAGCGCATGATACCTGAGAAATGTGCATTGAATTTCCTGCCCCAGAATTTTGCTGTTTAGCTCTTCTGAGACCAGATCATTTGATCTGAGGTGAATCACCAGGATATCTGGAGGTGGGAATGATTTAAGCAGATGAAGGACGTAGGGATCGAGGTCATGCCACTTCATTCCACGCCTGGCGCGCCACTGGACTGTTGCTTGAAAACCCAGGTTTCTACCTCCGTGTTGACTCGCATACTCGCCTGCCCAATATGGAATTGAGGACCCCATGATCCAGATGGTTTTGTTGCCTAGAATGACTTTGTATGGGTCAGTGAAATTAGTATATTACTAAACTGTATAGAAGGTAATAGTAATATGCCACGAGTAATTATATTCTAATGTATGTGGTAAATGCGTTTGATTTCCATCGACCGGATTTCATTATCTCAGAATCAGAGGCCCCTCCTAAAGCCATGTCAGTGGCCCTGCCGATTCTGAAACTGTGTGTTGCAAAATGACCCTGAACCCCAGCAATTACCAAAGCTCTTTGTAGAATTGCGTTAAATTGGCCTGCACCGGGCATATTGACTGGAATTTGGGCTTCCTTTTAATAACTAAGGTGGTTTGGTGCCCTGTTTGGTTGGTTTTTGAATTTTGACGCAAGTTTTTATAGGACCAATTATGACGTCCTGAGATCTGATGGTATGTTGATTTTTGTGAGACAATTGACTTGTGACCGTAACTTCCCCCACTCTCAGAAGACCAAAATATGCTAAACAAAAGGCCGACCTGAACAGGGCTGTTTCGTACTGTGATGAGGTTACTTGTGGGAGTACTCGCACAACTTGATGCAGGATGTTGATGGTAATGGGGCAGCGAGTATCAGGTTTAGGGAGGTTTGTGCGTTTTAGGCCTTGAATTGATTTGGTCACCAAGAATGACTTAGTTGGGTCTGGCAATAGCCTTATTTTGTGGAGATATGACAGGGCTCGCACATAAAGCTGGATAGTGTTGGTTGAGAGGTTTTGAAGTGAAAGATATGCAATAAAGTACAGTGTGGTTTTTATTGTGATGGGCCAGGAGTTAGGAAGCTTGTAGGCCGAAATGAATTGATGGTATTTATGCAAGACTGACATGTATGCTTTTTTGGTATTTGTGGATATTGCGGCATTAATAAGCCAGGTTGATTGGGATTCTAGATCCTCCGGATGTGGTTTGGTAGAGGCATGGGTCTGAGGTCTGCTGAGGGGGCCAGGCGACGAAATTTGGTCCACTGTGAACGAGAAATACAATCTGCAATTTTGTTGAGTTTTGTGGGAATGTACTGGGCTTTAACAGTGATGTTATACTTGAGTGTGATCAGGACAATCTTGCGAACAAGGTGCATTACACGTTTGGATTTTGATGTTGGGTTGTTGAGGATGTGCACGACCGCCATGTTGTTTATGTGGAACAAAATGCGTTTATTGGCTAGTGACTGGGGCCATAATAGCAGGGCGACATACACTGGGAACAACTCGAGGAAAGTCATGTCTCTAATGATATCGGATCTAATCCAGGTAAATGGCCATCTAGAATGGGCCCACCCACCTGCAAAATAGATACAAAACCCCCCTAGTACCCCCCCCCCCCCCCCCTGCGCTGTCAGTAAAAAGTTGCAACTTTGAATCTGATACCCAGCAGTCACCCCATTATATTCCTGGAGAAAAGAGAGCCACACAAGTAGGTCGGCCTTGATATCCTGAGTGACCCTGACTTTGTGATGTTGTTTTTTAATGCCTGAAGTTGCATCAATAAGTCTGCGACAGAATGCCTGGCCTGGGGCTATGACCCTGCATGCAAAATTGAGAAGTCCAATGAGGGACTGCAACGACATGAGGGTAACCCTTTTACTTGCGCAAAATGATCGTATTGTGTCCATAATTTTAGCGAGTTTATCCCTTGGGAGTTTCATTACCATTTGTTGAGTGTCAAACTCGATGCCGAGGAAAATTATTGTAGTTGATGGGGCTGTTGTCTTTTCCTCGGCAATTGGAACCACGATATCTGAACAGATTGATCTAAATGCTGACAGAGTGTCGATGCACACCTGAGAATTTGGGGGACCGGCAAATAGGAAATCGTCAAGATAATGGAGAATGTTTGGATTGCGCGATTGATTTTTAATTACCCAGTGAAGTGCGGTTGCAAATTTTTCCCAGATGGCGCAGCTAACGGAGGCTCCAAATGGGAGCATTTTATCAAAGAAATATTTGTTTTGGAATCTAAAACCCAAAAATCTGTGGGGTTGACTGGGACAAGTCTAAAGGCCGACTTGATGTCGGATTTAGCTAGCAGGGTACCCTGGCCGAGTACTGATACAATGGCAGCTGCATCACCAATGCATGAATAATGAACTGAGCATTCTGACTGTGGGATATAATGATTAATTGACTCATTGTCAGGGTATGAAATATGATGTATAAGGCGGCAATCTCCGTCCTTTTTTGGCACTAAGTCTAGTGGGGAAATTTGTATGTTATTAAAGGGTGGTAGATCAAAAGGACCCCCTATACGCTGCAGTTCCAACTCTTTGCTGATTTTTTGTTTAGCTATGTGTGGGTTTTGGGTGATACTTGCAAGATTTTTTGAATCTCTGAAGTTGCGTGGACCAGTATATTGAATGTGAAAACCATTACTAAAACCGTTGATGAGGAATGACCGTTGGCTATAATGTTTGAGATACATATTTAACTTATTAGGATCAACTGGAGTCTTGCCCAAGGAGTTACATCTGAGATTTTCTGCATTTATTGGCAGGATGGTTTCCGCCACATTCTCTGCATTTGTGGTTGAATCTGCAATTGGGGGGAAAATTACAGGCTTTAGCCTGGTTGAAAAACTTGCATGTGCCTAGTGGTTTTCTGTCGGCCATGTTAGTAGACCGAGACTGGCTCTGTGTGGGATTTTGTTTGTAATTTGCTTGCTCAGTGGTGCTGCTCTGGGACAAGGGGTTGGTGATGTACAAATGCCAGAACTCATTATTTATTTGACCCCAGGGGATACTTGGGTTACTGGCCATTCTAAGGCGGAATTGTTCCTCATATTTGAACCAACCAGGTGAACGGTTTGCTGCCAGGCGTATGTCCCTCATGTACTTAAGTAAGTCTTGCGCTTTGGTGGGGAATTTTTCTAGCAACACGCTAGAAAATATTAAAAAAGCCGATGTCCACCTATCTATGTTGAGATAGACGTTGGACCTTTGTTTTACAAGACACATGCGGTCATTTTTTTTATCTGAATTTCCCCTTGCGATTCGGAGTAGTCTTGTAACTCGCGGGCAGATTTTAACAACAAAGATATGTCAATAAATTTTCCTTGCCAGATTTTTTGTTTTAGATTTTGGAGTACATGGGCCGACAAGGGGTCAAAATAACTAGGGGTTGAGAGAGGTTGGTAGTCATTAATTTCGAGGGCGGACTGAATAGGGAGAAAATTGTCGGAATCTAATTGAGGGATGTCAATTATTGACTCACCGTTTGAGGTGTTATCCCCCGCCGGTAGTTCGGCCACGTTGACAATGGCGTCTGGCGTGGGTGGTCTGTGCTGCTGCCTAGGGGGCGAAATCCGAGTTTTCGGTCGGCCCCGGCCTCTGGAAGGGGAAACCCTCTGCTCGGTTGCCTTTCTTTTTGAAGGCGTTCGCACTTTTCTGCGAATTGGCGGCATGATTGGGAGGATTTAGACTGAACGATTCTCGGAGCGATTTTTTGGCTACTGATGTTTGTCGGTGATGCCGGAAAAGGAAGCGTAGGGCAAATGAGGTTAGACAACTCATTAAGGGATTGGCTGTGCTAACCTTAAGTTGTACCTTAGCTTATTCCGCTTAATATCATGAATTGATGACGGCCGGTATGACAAAAAATACACATGCTATATCGTAAATTAATAGAGATTATTTTGATGCGAGGACAAAAATAATCAGCATTGTTAACGAAATTTTCAAAAGAAATGGATATCGATCTAAGTTTATTATATCTTTCACATTTCAAGCAGTTTTGGGGTAAAATGTGTCATCTAAAAGTTAAAATTTGGACTATGCAAAATTGAGATGCTTTATATTACAATGAGTTGTATTTTAAATGTTTACAATAAAAAATGAAAAATATTTTTATCAAAAATCGTGAACAAGTTCCTATAAGATAATATATAGAAAATATGTATATATTCATATAATTTGTATAAATCCGCAGCTAATCTAGCTTCTTCCTAAGTGAGGTGTATGACACGCCATATTTATATCTATTCCTATAAGGATTTCGTATATAATTTATGATATATATTCTATTTCTGATAAGATATATAATTTACAGTTTATATATTATTTGAGATATATATTATAAATTATGTAAGATCTCTCCTAAGCTTTATAAGATATCTTGAATATCAAACATGATGTCTTATGTTTATGAGATATCTCATAAAATAGAAGATATCTTAAATTTATTTTAATATCTCTTATAAACATGATAAAACATAAGATTTCTTAAATGTTTTATAAGATTTCTTAAATGTTTTATAAGTTATCTTACATATCTTATAAGATATCTCATAAACTATTTTTTACTTAAAAATATCTCGTAAACTTTGATATATCTTGTAAAACATGCAAGATATCTGATTTTTTTTATGAGATATCTTATAAAAGTAAATTCATATGATATATTATAAAGTTTACAAGATATTTTATAAAAATTCGTTTTTGAGATATCTTATAAAATATATAAGGTATCTTATTAAGTTTGAGATACCTTGAAAGACATTAGATATATGTTTAATAAGATATCTTATGAAATATATATCATATATTGTTAAGAAAAAAATATTAAAATATATCTCCTTTCATGTATTCCTATTTGCAGAACTTGTATTTTGTTACCAGACAGTACGGCATACAGTATCCAATTACATGTATATAGGATAGAATTAAGATATTTCATAAACTTTAGAAGATATCTTGTATATTTTATAAGATGTCTTATAAAATTTATGAGATATCTTTAAAGAGGAATAAATCTAAAAACGACATGCCATAGAAGTGTAGTAATAGTGTCTAACAATAACATCAATTTCATTTTTTTTCTGTGACGTTGACTATTTACTTATAATGTGATATATTATTTTGTGCAGTTTATATGAGTCGCCATTATACTGTAAGTAGAGGAATCACACATTTTCTTCACCAATTTTATTTTCAATGCAAGATATTCAATTTTTGTAACCAATGCTGAAGATAATTTGGTTTGTTAAAGATGCTTGACAAGAGAAAAAAAAATTCCTTCGTCCTGTGACTTGCCCACTCTTCAAAATCCTAAATCGGGGAGGGTTTTTTTTCTTCGAAGTTCTAAAAAATTCTTGATTTCTTAATTCTGGGGGGGGGGGGTTAAAAACTTATTACGAAAGATCAATTTTTTTCTTACCTTCTATTTCGTAATTCGGGGAGGAAGGGGGGTTGGGGGGGGGGGGGGGGTTGACATGTACAAATTCTCCATCGATACATGTTTGCAGTTCTGTCTTTACCCTAACTACCACTATAGATGAAAATGGAAGAGAGCAGTGTCACCCCAATTTCTCTATCTGCATATATTATAAACAATTGAATTATTACCGTTGCCCCCTCCCCAAGACAATAGAAGAAAAGACACCCCACCCCCACCCCCTAATGACACGACAGTAAGACTAAATATCAGTTAAACTACATTTTATCAATACAATCTAGATCTTTAAATTACTTTAACTTCCTGAACTTTTCACCATTTCACAATCGTCGCCGGTAATGACATTTATGTATATTATATAGAAAATGACTGTAGCTTTGGCAGATTTATTTCAGGTTTCCTTCACTGCGGAATTTGACCTCACCTCTAACCTTTTAATGGGTCAAAAAAACTCACGTGGTGTAAATTTGAATACCAATAACGTTAGTAGGGGTGACTCAAGTGAGTTTGAAATTTTAGAAAGAATCAGACACCGATGCCTGAGTGAAAATCGTGCAATGGTACCAAAAGCATAACTGTGATGAGAAACGCATTTCCCATGGCATGGAATGCACGTGCAAGTTTGTTGAAGACGTTTTTTATTTCATTTAGACACAATATTGCCAGTTATGCAGTTATTAAGTTTTTAAACAGAAAAATATATATGATCCTTATCAAATTTTGAGCAGTATACTTTAACCAAAGGATGAGAATATTTTGTATACCCTTGTTTTTCTGAAGGATGCCTACTATACAAGACTTTTTTGTAAAGACTAGTTGACGATTTGTTCTCTGTTCTAAGTAAACTTCAAAATCAGCTAGAAATGATTGAACACAATTACATTCCCATATTATATGTTCTATTGTTTCCTCCTCATTATGGCAAAAGGTACACATTTTTTAGTTCACTTTTTTAATTTTAAATAACAATGAGTTTGTTGCTAAAATTTTATTAAATATTCTATATTGGATCCATTGAATTTTACTATTTTTTTGTCATTATGAAAGGTATTTTGTGGATTATTTTCCACTCAGTATTATTTATTTCTAAGAGCTCACTCCATCTTGTTTTGCCTGTTGTAACAGAGGGTTTTTTGTTGAGAAGTTCATAAAAGCATTTGGACTTTCTACATTTCAGTACATTGTATATGTTTGACATAATTAATGGATTTGCCAACTTTTTAAAACTTATGTTTTGGAAGACTTTTTAATCCAAGTCTTTATTGCATGAATGATGCTTGCATATTCTAAGAAATTGATTTTCACATTCGGATAAGTATCACAAAAAGTTCCATAGCTAAAAAAAAACTACCATCATCTTCAATAATATCATTTATGTGTCTAATGTTACTGTGAAAGAGTTGTTTATTAAAAAACGTTTTCCCACCAATATGAATCATATGATTATAAAATAGAGGTGTATCTGCAGTAGTATTTGTTTCTGTACCAGCATTTTGTAGTTCAATCCAGGATTTGAATACATCTATCCAAAAGTTGTTTTTCAAGGATTTCAAGAGTAACTTGATATATTCAATGCCACAAGAAATGAACGTAGTTAGTTCAAAGCCAGGTATTAATTTATTCATTCCTCTGTTTGTAGAAATAAGTTGTCGTATCCAGAATAATTTCATTGATGCTATGAAAGATTTTGGATTAATCATCTTTAGACCCCCATCTTCATGTTTCTTAACAAGGACATCTTTTTTTACTCTATGAGTTGAACCATTCCATACAAATGAAAAGAACATCTTTTCTAATTCTTTACAATAAAACACAGATGGGTTGGGGATAGACATAAAAATATGATTCAATAGGGGTAGAACTAATGTTTTGATGACTGTAATCTTGCCAATGAGGGTTAAATGTCTCCCCCCCCCCCTCCCCATTGATTTAGAATGGATTTGATTTTTACTAATTTTGGATCATAATTTAGCTTAGGCATTTTGTGCAATTGTGTCTTTGTCATTACATTGTACATGTTTTTTACGTTTCTCTTCTCTAATTTATACTGTTTGTCTTTCACGCTTCTATTCTTTCCTTTCTATCTACTTACTATTGTCCAAACAAGAAGTACTGTGAGCAAAGCTCACTAAGAATACCCCCCCCCCCCCGCTTACCCCAATCTCCCAAAGGGTGTTGTTAATAGGTATAAATTACCTCTTTCCTGAGTGTAAAAATATGGTATGCCTTCGTAAAAGAAAATGGAAGATATAGTCCGAACACAAATCCATGGTATAAACCTATAATTTTGACCTTGAGATCAAATGTCAAGGTCATAAAGAGGTCATGAATGTACATGACACATAGTCTCATGGTGATACACCCATGTCTTATGGTATGACTAAGTAAAACCCCTTTAATCAATTTTGACCTTGATGTCAAAGTTCAAGGTCATATAGAGGTCATGAAGGTATCCGACACATCGTCTCATAGTGATACACTCATGTGCCAAATATGGTATGCCTATGTCAAAGAACAAAGAAGTCATGGCCCTGACACAAATCCATTGTAAAAACCTTTAATTTTGACCTTGAGGTCAAGGTCATATGGAGGTCATGAAGGTGCCCGACACATTGTCTCATGGTGATACACTCATATGTCAAATATGGTATGCCTATGTCAAAGAACAAAGAAGTTATGGCCCGGACACGAATCCATTGTAAAAAACAAAACAAAAAAAAAAACCTTTAATTTTGACCTTGAGGTCAAGGGTCAAGGTCATATAGAGGTCATGAAGGTACTCGACACATCGTCTCATGGTAATCCACCTGTGTGCCACGAATCTGCACAGACAGACAGACGGACGGACGGACGGACGGACAGACATACGGACAGACAGAGTGATTCCTATATACCCCCCTGAACTTCGTTCGCGGGGGGTATAATAATTACGAGACTTGGTTCTAAATGGTATCTTTTACAAAGCTGTAAACTCCGTTTAAATGGCTAAAATACTTTCCGTAAATTGTCAAGGTCTAGGAGATATTGCAAAGCGTAGAGATGTTTTTAATTACCCGAGATCTTTAAAGTACAATATTTACTGTTTACAAGACACACATTTTTAAAGCGATATTGAAAATGATGTCAGAAGCCTCTGGGGTTTTCAATGTTATTTCAGTTCTTTTGCTTCAAATTCATGAGGAGTTGATATCCTTGCAAATAATAATTTTGATTTTAAGGTTATTTCTGATAAAGGTGATATATATATGGAAATTATTTGTTGCCTAAGATATCTATAGATAGTCATGAAGTGGCTCTATGCAATATTTATGGTCCGAATACTGATTCACCACTGTTTTTTGAAAATATACAGACACATATTGATGACATGCAGTGTGAAAATATTATTTGGTTTGGAGATTCTAACCTGGTTTTAAACCCAAACCTCGATTGCTATAACTATAAATGTATAGATAATCCAAAGGCTAGAGATAAAATTTTAGAAATGATAGAAACTTACGAGTATATAGACCCTTTTAGACAATTACATGAGAATCTTCGTAGATATTCTTGGAGGAAAAGTTCCCCACTGAAACAAGGTCGATTGGATTTGTTTTACTTTCTGGATCATTGTTATCTAGTTTAGATACTTGTTACATTGAGTCTAGCTATAGATCAGATCACTCGGCAATTTCCTTGTCATTTGAAAACTATTAATGGTTTTAAGAAAGGACGAGGACTATGGAAATTTAATAACTCCTTACTCTATGATGATAGATATCTAGAAAGTATTAGAGATGTTATTTTAAAAGTTAAGAAGCAGTACGCAGTCCCTGTTTACAACAGGGACAACATACACAAAATGGCAGATGAGAAGATTTTCTTCACTATAAACGATCAACTATTCCTTGAAACTTTGCTTTTTGAGGTGAGGGGTAAAAGTATCTCTTACTCTTCATATATCAAAAAGAAAGAGAATTAGGAAGAACATGATTTAATGAAAGGTTTTCATTTTTTAAATCACAATCCATAGGCCGAAGCATGTCATTACCGTGGTTTTGAGAAACTCCTATACGTAAATAGTCCATCTATCTATCATTATGTAATAATGCAAACCGCTACCATTAGACATGATTAGTTTCTGCAAAACGTTAGAAACTACAAAAGTGTTCAAAAGGCTTGAATGATAACAATCTTGTTTTTTATTGTTTCCTTTTGTAATGAAGCAATCAAATCGCCGGTATTAAACATTCTTCTGATAGGGAACTCCAGGTGGGATATATAATCCCGTGGCCTTTTTCAGTGGCTACGATCACAAACTTAAGGTACTTTTATTTATGTAACGTTTCAGGTTCGAAACAATTTCAAAGACAATTCAAAGCTTCATTTCCTTTACATTTTCCTCGTGTACAAAAAAAAATCCCAGTTCTGAATAAAAAAATTATATCGCCATATATTTGAATCGGGACAAGCTCAGAAGGAGCATCGTTTGGATAAAGCTCACAATATACAACATCTATTCGAGAATTCGAATTCGATATATGAAGAACGGTTTTTGGAAGGGGGTATTTATTAATCCTTGCCCTTCGAGTCTTCAAGAAAATGTAATGCTCCCCATCCCTTTCTTCCTGCATTCGTTGCTTCTTCGTGCACCTTTTCAAAAAATGACCTTCTGTTTCGGCATAAAATAGATTAGGTCCCCAAAATACTGAGTTTTAAAAAAATATCTAACACTATTTTCACAATCAGTTGATAGAAGAAGGTCACATGTGATTTAACTGTACCACGTGACTACCTAACTAATTAACAAATAAGTAAGTAAATTTTATTTAAACTCGGCACTGTGTATAAACATAAACAAATAAGCTAAGCTCTACAGAGCTCTGAAACCGACTACCGCAGACAAAATAAAATACAAAATATCACAAAGGAAAACATGCCGAAACACATAATACATATTTACACGCATACTATATAAACAGACAATTTCAGAATTTAAGAATTAAATACAAATCAAACAAAAGCCTTTCACTAAAACTTTAAGCACTAATTAAACCACAGCACTAAGAATTGTTAAGAAGCACTATATCTGTTATAACTAAAAAAAGGAAAAATAGAATGATAATAAAATAAATGATAATAAATATCAGTTTACAATAACTAAGTTACAAAGTATACAACTACAAAAAAGGCATGGGGGGGAGGGTAAGAAAGATTCAATAGGCTACAAAATTTGCATAAAACGAAACAGTAAACTAAAATAGTAAATTGAAAAATGATAAATTCATTCAGCGATATACCTCCACACTGTGTCCTCGACAGGAGCTGTATCTGCACCCCCCCTCCCACCCCCACCCTCCAAGTGTCTATAAATGTTCTAGATTGATTGATGGTTGATAATTCCTTTACGTTGTTAGGTAAGGAGATCCACCATGTGGCGGCTGTATAGCTGAATGACTGTTTACTATATCTAGTACTTCTTGGCTTTGGAAGTTCCAAAGTGTTTTAGTATCTGAAATTATATTTTTAGTTTCTTAGCTGGACCAAGTCTTGTAGGAACAATGAACTTTGCTTATTTACAACTTTAAAAACGTCAAGGGCCATGGCTCTCATACGCCTGGTTTTCAGTGAGGAAAGATTTGCTTTATCTAAGAGTTGATTATAAGTACTAATATGGTCCTCATGTATAAATCGTAGAGCTCGTTCTTGAATTTTTACAATTTTCTTTTTTACAAATTTGTTCACTACAAAAGTGTCATACCAGAGTACAGTAACTAAAGTTTGACATAATAAAAGAATGGTAGATGGTGGGTTTACCCAACCTACAAAGGTGTTTCCCTATACGCTTTAGTACATTTAATTGACGTGTTGCGCATGCTTTCTTACAAATATTTGAAATGTGGGAATTAAAATTTAGACTAAAATCAATAGTAACGCCAAGCTGCTTCACTTCTTCCTCACAGGCAAGGGCTGTATTATTTAAGTTAACAGTTGTATTTTTATCACGCGTCTTTCTACCGAGGAAGCGAGTGCTGGAAATTGTTCTGGGTTCGCCTGCATTTTGTTTGCTGAAAACCAGTCTATGAGAATGCCACTTTCCCTTTGAAGTGTATTAAAATTATATTATGTGTGGTAGTATTTTGCAAGGTGTTCGAATTTTTTTAATGGATAGGTCACGTGACAACTAGGAATAAATAATAATGACACGAGGTCGTGCGACACCCTACGCCGCTCGCTGGTTTTCAGAAGTATATCGGTAAATTTATGGCGTCAGTTGTTTTTAATTTTTATAAATTGGAAAATAAAACATATGTCTATGTTACAGGTAGAGAGGTAATATGTCATGTATTGATAATGCATATAGGTATGATGTTAGATTAGATTGAGTGATAAATGTGCTGGAGAGCAGCATTCCTGTTTCATATATTCTTAGTATTTATTCATTAAGCATCTAATCAATTTATATTCGGACGAACGAAGTGAGGGGGAATATAACATTGTCTAAAACAAAATCAGAATGGGATAGGGTGTTGTCATCCACATAGTTGTACAAAACTGAGTCTTTAACAAAATAAAAAATATCATTGATGACATTAAACATTACTGATCCGAGTACAGAACCCTGCTGTACCCCTTTGAAAATATTCAGAAAGGAACTTTATTTTGGCCAATTTTGACACACTGTTTTCTACAAGGTAGGTAGCTATGTAGTAGATCTACGGCAGGTGGAGATAGACCGTAAAACTTTAGTTTAAGCAGAATGAGGTTGTGAGGGAGACAGTCAAAGGCCTTGGATAAGTCCATAGGGATAGCAGCGGCAAACTTATTTTCGTCAAGTGCTTTCTTCCTGTCCTCAGTAATTTTTAAAAGGGTAAACTGACATCCAAAGCCTGATCTAAAAACTGTTAGAAAGGGGTGGGAAATTTCGTCAAAATAGACTGATAATACGCCGGTTTCGAGATACACCCGAGTTATTTCCCTTTGGAGAATTCTCTTACATAGTGAGGCGCAAAACAATTTGTTTACACGCGGGAGTGGGACTAATATTCATCACAGCGTAGGTGAATGTACTCGGTGAGTTTCTCATACACTGTTAGATTACCCGAATTCGACTGATACACAAACTGAGTAAGTTATAAGTATTCAGGGAGTAATTAAATACATAGAATTCTTATCATATCACGTTATTTCGTTGGTCATAAATACCATATCATTATCTAAGATATTACTTGCAAATACGACATTGCTTTTATGTTTCCACTTTAGTAAAACATTTCTTTTGATAGTATTTTGTATTTCCCACATTTACATATCAAAAGAGAAGCCGCTTTTATTACATTTCATCGTCTTCCTCGTTGACTGTAGGTCCACTCTGTCCCACTTAGCCATTCAAAGTTCCACTAAATGCACCTCCTACACAGAAGAGTTCGTATCTCGAAACTGGCGTATTGAGTGTTGATAACATTTTTATAGATCTTAGATGTAACTGGTAACACACTTACTGGTCTATAATTACCCTTATCTAGCTCACTGTTTGTCTTGGGTATGGGAACTACATGTACCTGAGCAATTTTCAAGGAATCTGGAAAGGCAGAGGAAGTCAAGGACATATTTATAAGTTTTGTCAATGGTTTGGCATATATTGGTTTACAAAAGTTTCATCTATAGGTTTAAACTGGAATGATCTATCTCCGAGTTGTGGAAAATTGTCTTTAATAGCCTTTATACTTGGGTGGTTATTGTCAATATCCAATGTTTTCGGCCACATTTGCAAAAAAGTTATTAAATATTTCAATAACTTTAGACTGATCAGTAACCAAGACATAATTTTTTGGACAATCTTTTTGACTTTTTGAAATCGGGTTTTAGATTTAAATCCGCATTGTAGCTAATTATCGCAATATGGAGGTGAACGAACTATTTGAATTCATCGGGATTATTTGATTTAATATCAAATAGTCCGTATTAATTTTGAGACACCCCGTATAGTACATGTAGGTCTACGTGATTGAACCTGCATATTACGTCATCTACGTCATAGTTTGCACTCCCTGGGAAAGACCCCAATCATTAGACAGATTCAAGTATAATGATATTGTACATGCATTTTCTTGGTGTCTGGTGTTTTGTTTTCTTCTACAGGTTTGCGAACAGCTAATGGTATCCTAACGGTTCACTAGATGTAGTAAATGATGAAGCCTGGACCAGGAGGACTGTGCTGTGACAAAACTGCCATTCTGGAAAAAGTGCCAATGAGATAAACTTTAATTGTTAATGGGGCATTTTCTTTTACGTATACTGTAATAACTACTGAATCTTATTATTTAGACTGTCGTCTGTTTTAGTGGGCTGGGGACTGGGAAGTCGATTATGGTATTTATGCCTCCTATGAGAAGAAACTGTCCAAGCAGTAATAAATAACCAAACACTGTAATGCAGTTTTGTCGAATATGTCATTTATTGAATGACATAAGGTAAATGTATAACAAACTATTAAGGGGGATTACCTGAATAAACAATACCTGCTGAAACATGTACATAGGTGTCAGGTAAAGTGTGATCCTCCTTTGAGACTGACTAGAAAAATACATGTAGTGAAAGTACAATTACAAGTTATAGAGTACATAGAACATGCATACAATATATACATAAATGAGTTAATCCTTGGCGGCGTCCACAAAATTGCGCCGATAATGGTATGTGATGACTGTTTCTGCTCCAAAACCTGGGTACCTCCCCCATCTGCTTCTAAAGCAGGTAACGTTTACAGGACTTAAGTCTTAACAAGTTAAAACAAAGTTAATCTGCTATAATGGGGCCACCACCGGGGACGGAGGGGCTTTATCCACCTCACTTCAGTGAGGGGATGCTAATGTCCTAATTTGGTATAGTGAGGCACCACCGGGGATTTTTGGAGCCTCCTCTACCTCACTTCAGTGAGGGGGTGCTTGAGTCCTAACAAGTTAAAACAAAGTTAATCTGCTATAGTGGGGCCACCACCTGGAACGGTTGGGGCAACACCCACCTCACTTCTGTGAGGGGATGCTACAGGCTGGTGCATATTATTGGGTCATGTACAAATGTATATGCCCTACATGCTAATTTCCAAACCAGGTAGCACTGTAGGAGACAGGGTAAGAAGGGCGGTGTTACGGCACGGGTCTCCTTACCTCCTTAGAACGATGGCGTCCGTTCGGGTCTGGGCACTGAAAGTTTTATTCCGGGCCCCCTAGTGTACCCCTTACAAGTTAAGTTAAACTGGCACACTGGGCGACTCCCCAGTTACCCCACAAAAATCATCATGCGGCCGATATTTCTCCATTTACGTTTCTCCCGAATGATCCATATACACTGAGTGGCCAAAAGTATTGCAACAAACATGGCTGACGTCATCACAATTTTACTCGCTTCAAATTTTATTTTTATTGCTGACACGTAACAAAGTAAGCTTGGGTCGTGATGTCAGGTATGCGAATTAACTAGGGTACGAATTATATGGGGAACCGTTTGTAATTCAAAGTAGCAGACGATTTCCTGTAAGGTATCGAATGAAAACAATGTCGAAGAATGAGAGAGAATTGTCAAAGGACCTAAAGGAAAGGATTGTAATTCTAAATTCAAAGGGATTTAATGACAACAAAATTAGTGAGTCATTGGGAATCCATCGAAGCACTGTTGGACGAGTTTTGAAAACATTCCGTCAAAAAGAAAGTGTTAAAAACGATCCCCGGAAGGCCCCGAGTGATAGATGAGAGGGGTGATCGGAAACTTTATCGCTTTCTGAAAACTAACAGAAGACAATTTCTTCAAGACATTACATCAACTTTTAATAGGAATGAAGGTACAAATGCGTCCATGAGAACTGTTCGTCGTAAGTTACACCAGGAAGGATACAGGAGGGGCAAAATTCAGAAAACGCTTACAATCGCTAAAGTCAACAAACAACGCCGAATTTTGTGGTGCCGAGGAAAAGACATTGGAAACCTGAACAGTGGTAGAAAGTTATTTTCTCAGACGAAACACAGGTAGTCATTGGACAAAATAACTCTGTAAGTTTGTGGAGAAAATCGTCTGAGAAGAGGAAACCTTACCGTCTGAACCAACGCAAAACGCCCGTGAGAGTAAGTTGTATGTTTTAGGGGTGTATTACCTATTATGGTATTGGTGTTCGTGTACCTGTTGATAGAAATCTAAACTCAGCAAGGTATATTGAATTGCTGGATAATCACTTATGGCCCGTTGTTAGCAAAATTTTTGGAAATCGGCAATTTATTTTCCAAGACGATAATTCCACCCCCACTCCTCTAGACAGACCAATACTTGGAAATAAGAAAACGGTATTCCAAAATTCAACTGGCCTGCACAGTCCCCGGACCTTAATGTCATTGAAAATGTCTGGCGTTGTATCAAAATCAAACTGTCCCGTGAGTTTGATGATATTAAAAACCGGGATGACCTCATGGCTGCAGTGACAAAAATTTGGAACGACCTCTCTCAAACATATATCCGTAGCTTCCATGCTTCAATATCTTCAAGACTACGACAAGTTATTATTCAGAAAGACTTTGCAACAAAATACTAGAAAAAAATGGTAAATAAATAATGTTTATTTCATTGAAAGTTGGTTTTTTCCATGCAGCTGTTATTTACATTGTGATGACGTCAGCCATGTTTGTTGCAATACTTTTGGCCACTCAGTGTACATGTGTACATATAATGATACATGATAAATTTGTAATTGCATACTAATGTCCTATTGTGGAATTACATTAGTGATGGACCTACCTATTGCAAGCCAATATGCATTCTAAATATCCATGTCAATTTGAATATTTAAGTATCAAGCCAGTGGCGGATTTAAGTGGGGGTGGGGGGGTGCTAAATTTTCAAATTTAAGGTATATCGTGGTATTTTGTTTAGGAAAATGTACTAAACGATAAAAGAAGCAATAATTTTTCCACTCCTGGAGAAATAAATGACAAAATCTTTTGATTTCTTGAATTACTTTATTGGGAGAACTTAATTTTTTCCAAAACCCCTAAAAATATGCGTCATCTTATTAATTTCACCTTATTAAGAATGATAGAAAGTACAAATGACTAAATAGGAGACATATTTCAAGCGTTGTAAAATCCAGGAGCCCCCAGACTCCCTACCTCATAAAGTGGTGCCCCCCGTAACCGCAATTCCTGGATCCACCTCTGCAAGCGGATTCAATAATTAATTACTATAAGCATAAGAAAGATAAAATGCACTTTGGAAACATGCGATCTGTCCTTTAAAGCTATTGCGTTTTCCGTCAGATGGTGTAATGCATGAATGAAATAGCAGTAGTTCCAATAAATAGGTGTATAAGAAGTCGTTACTAGGTGTAATATGACACAGGTAGATCCTACGTCAAATAAAATCATGTTAATCTTTACCTCAATATAAACACAGGCACACGACGTTTTAAATATCTAATAATAACACAGGGTCTTCCTATTGACAGATTTTTGTTTATAGGAAGACAATTGCTTTTATAATAGATATTTAAAACATCGAGTGCCTGTGAATAAAAAACTTTTAAAAATAAAACACATCAACAATTCTATTATATTTTTGCAAACAGATTTTTCATAAAGAAATACAAAAAACTTTGTTTAGCATTAGGGTAGTTGGTACGTCATAGTGAATATTTTTGTATTTCTACCAAGTTTCTCTGAGCAACCTTCCCCTGGTTCCTATGGCCATGTAACGTATTTTTAACTTTATACAATCCCCTACTCGGATTTGATAAAATCTTGCTGTCTTATTAGTATTATTTTCGAACTAACTTGTTATCTACATTAATCTTTTACTCTACTTCCTCACGATTATTCATGATTTCCGTGTTTGTCAGATCCCGGAATCTAGCGCCTCCATCAATTTTATAGAACATGGAACATCCTGGTTTATCATACCTAGACCGTAATATTTTCCTTCCTGTTTCCCCCTCAAATCAGGTTGACCTTCAAAGCAGTAGAAACAACAATTCACACTCCACTACAAACGCACACATGATCAAGAAAGAACAGATCACACTAAATTACAAACGTACACACGACAGGGAGAGAAATGATCACACTAAATTACAAACGTACACATGACAGAGAGGGAAATCCTCACACTAAATTACAAACGTACACACGACACAGAGAGGAAACCATCACACTAAATTACAAACGTACACACGACACAGAGGGGAACCCTCACACTAAATTACAAACGTACACATGACAGAGAGGGAAACCCTCACACTAAATTACAAACGTACACACGACAAAGAGGGAAACCCTCACACTAAATTACAAACGTACACACGACAGAGAGGGAAACCCTCGCACTAAGTTACAAACGTACACATGAGAGAGAGGGAAACCCTCACACTAAATTACAAACGTACACACGACAGAGAGGGAAACCCTCACACTAAATTACAAACGTACACAGGACAAAGAGGGAAACCCTCACACTAAATTATAAACGTACACAGGACAGAGAGGGAAACCCTCACACTAAATTACAAACGTACACAGGACAGAGAGGGAAACCCTCACACTAAATTATAAACGTACACAGGACAGAGAGGGAAACCCTCACACTAAATTGCAAACGTACACATGACAGAGAGGGAAATGATCACACTAAATTGTAAACGTACACATGACAGAGAGGGAAACCCTCACACTAAATTATAAACGTACACATGACAGAGAGGGAAACCCTCACACTAAATTGCAAACGTACACATGACAGAGAGGGAAACCCTCACACTAAATTACAAACGTACACACGACAAAGAGGGAAACCCTCACACTAAATTACAAACGTACACACGACAGAGAGGGAAACCCTCACACTAAGTTACAAACGTACACATGAGAGAGAGGGAAACCCTCACACTAAATTACAAACGTACACACGACAGAGAGGGAAACCCTCACACTAAATTACAAACGTACACAGGACAAAGAGGGAAACCCTCACACTAAATTACAAACGTACACAGGACAGAGAGGGAAACCCTCACACTAAATTATAAACGTACACATGACAGAGAGGGAAACCCTCACACTAAATTGCAAACGTACACATGACAGAGAGGGAAATGATCACACTAAATTGTAAACGTACACATGACAGAGAGGGAAACCCTCACACTAAATTATAAACGTACACAGGACAGAGAGGGAAACCCTCACACTAAATTACAAACGTACACAGGACAGAGAGGGAAACCCTCACACTAAATTACAAACGTACACACGACAGAGAGGGAAATGATCACACTAAATTACAAACGTACACAGGACAGAGAGGGAAACCTCACACTAAATTACAAACGTACACACGACAGAGAGGGACACCCTCACACTAAATTACAAACGTACACACGACAGAGAGGGACACCCTCACACTAAATTGCAAACGTACACACGACAGAGAGGGACACCCTCACACTAAATTGCAAACGTACACATGACAGAGAGGGAAATCCTCACACTAAATTACAAACGTACACATGACAGAGAGGGAAATCCTCACACTAAATTACAAACGTACACAGGACAGAGAGGGAAATCCTCACACTAAATTACAAACGTACACAGGACAGAGAAGGAAACCCTCACACTAAATTGCAAACGTACACATGACAGAGAGGGAAATGATCACAATAAATTGCAAACGTACACACGACAGAGAGGGAAACCCTCACACTAAATTACAAACGTACACATGAGAGAGAGGGAAACCCTCACACTAAATTACAAACGTATGCATGACAGAGAGGGAAATGATCACACTAAATTACAAACGTACACAGGACAGAGAGGGAAACCCTCACACTAAATTACAAACGTACACATAACAGAGAGGGAAACCCTCACACTAAATTACAAACGTACACAGGACAGAGAGGGAAACCCTCACACTAAATTACAAACGTACACACGACAGAGAGGGAAACCCTCACACTAAATTACAAACGTACACACGACAGAGAGGGAAACCCTCACACTAAATTGCAAACGTACACATAACAGAGAGGGAAATCCTCACACTAAATTACAAACGTACACATGACAGAGAGGGAAATCCTCACACTAAATTACAAACGTACACAGGACAGAGAGGGAAACCCTCACACTAAATTACAAACGTACACACGACAGAGAGGGAAATGATCACACTAAATGACAAACGTACACATGAGAGAGAGGGAAACCCTCACACTAAATTACAAACGTATGCATGACAGATAGGGAAATCCTCAATCTAAATTACAAACGTATACATGGCAGAAGGAAACCCTCACACTAAATTACAAACGTACACATAACAGAGAGGGAAACCCTCACACTAAATTACAAACGTACACACGACAGAGAGGGAAACCCTCACACTAAATTACAAACGTACACAGGACAGAGAGGGAAACCCTCACACTAAATTACAAACGTACACACGACAGAGAGGGAAACCCTTACACTAAATTACAAACGTACACACGACAGAGAGGGAAACCCTCACACTAAATTGCAAACGTACACATGACAGAGAGGGAAATCCTCACACTAAATTACAAACGTACACATGACAGAGAGGGAAATCCTCACACTAAATTACAAACGTACACAGGACAGAGAGGGAAACCCTCACACTAAATTACAAACGTACACACGACAGAGAGGGAAATGATCACACTAAATTACAAACGTACACACGACAGAGAGGGAAACCCTCACACTAAATTACAAACGTACACATGAGAGAGAGGGAAACCCTCACACTAAATTACAAACGTATGCATGACAGAGAGGGAAATCCTCAATCTAAATTACAAACGTATACATGGCAGAAGGAAACCCTCACACTAATTACAAACGTACACATAACAGAGAGGGAAACCCTCACATTAAAATTACAAACGTTCACATGACAGAGAGGGATATCCTCACACTAAATTGCAAACATACACAGGAAAGAGAGGGAAATCCTCACACTAAATTACAAACGTACACACGACAGAGAGGGAAACCCTCACACTAAATTACAAACGTACACACGACAGAGAAGGGAATGGAGTATAATGGATTTCTGTCTTTTCCGGCTAATACCTTTAACATCATATTGCATTCTTTGTGTAAGACAACTCACATCAACACTATTATAAATATCCCCAACGTGTTATTTGTGAATGTACAATGTATGCACTACAAACATAGACGGATGTGACGTGGGACTAGTGAAGAAGTTCGTCATTTGATCAGACTCTCTATCTATACCGCCATCAAGTATATAGTAAATAAGATGGCTGCTTTATACTTTTCAAAGAAAAGGTCAATTAAAGATTACGATCAGTGTGCACAGCTTAATATTTAACCCACTGGTCGACAGGACCAGTAACCATGTAAAGGTTCTGGTCGTGTACAAGATTTGTCTGCCATGTGACTCCAAGACAAAATGTAAATATACAAATAAAAAAATCAAAGGTAAGTTTCGATAATTTATTCAGAATATTCAGGGTCATAATCAGAGTTATTATCAACATTTCTTTTCTACAACATCAATAACATTAGACTCTTAATCTAAAACACTATCATGTACAAGGTGGACATCTAGGCTTCCTAACTGAAAGAAGCGTGTCAGGCAGATTTTCCTAGAAAGCTGGAGACCGTTATACAGTCAATAATAACACCAAAACTATAACCAGTCGCCGTAGCTCAGCAGTAGAGAATTCACTCCGTGACTGTTCGAGCCATGCTCATGTCAACATAGCTAGTGTTTTCTCCTTCGCCAACGCCCGGCATTTAGATGTGAGAATCGCAAATATTTCGGACATGACCGTACAAGCGGAGGTCTCGTATCGCGAATGTTGGTACGATAAAGAACCCTCATTGGTACGAACTGGAGTGCTACGGAAAGGTCTAAATTTGTACTACTTCACCTACGGCTGATGGCGTCTCAGTGTGGGGGACGTAAATCAAACAAGAAACAAAATTTACATCAACACCAAGTGTACTGACTGTAGAATGTGTTATGGTCTATGATGAATTTTTAAGTTCATGTACGTACCATCCACATATATATGCACTCGAAATTTTACAACAGAGTTGATAAGGTAGAAAATCTATTGAATGTAAATATTGTTTATTAAGTTCAGCTTATTCTTATCAGTGGCGGATTTAAGGGGGAGGGGGGGGGCGCAATTTTCAAATTTAAGGTAAATCGTGGTATCTTGTTTAGAAAAATGTACTAACCGATAAAAGAAGCAATAATTTCATCCACTCCCGGAGAAATAAATAACAAAATCTTTTGTTTCCTTGAAATACTGTATTGTGAGAACTTAATTTTTTCCAAAAACCCTTAAAATTTGCGTCATTTTTATTAATTTCACCTTATAAAAAATAATAGAAAATAGTACACATGACTAAATAGGAGACATATTTCAAGCTCTATAAAACCTGTAAAATGCAGGGCCCACTGGGGGCTTCATGGCGTCCCCTAGACCCCCCTGCCTCATAAAGTTGCGCCCCCCCGTAACCACAAATCCTGGATCCGCCCCTGCTTATACAGTGTACATCAACACTCAGCATCTGGGCCTTTATTCACAAAATATCTTACGACTAAGCTGAAAAAAGAAATTCTGCCTGATAATCAAATACCGATCACAAGGTCATAAGTTTGTATTCAAGTTTTATAAACCATGGGTGAACTTTACATATTATTAAGAAAATCTACAGGAAATGAAAAATAAGAAATTTACAGTGTTTGTAAAGTTTGATCTTAGTTGTAGGATATTTTGTGAATAGGGCCACTGAACACTACGTTATATATTTTATTATACATACGAAGAAAGGAAATTCAAAGGAAGGAAAACAAAGTTTATCAAACCACGGATCATTTCTGACCGCCTTCACACTGATGTTATAT